>NW_005841841.1:1000361-1005745 GCF_000455745.1 Alligator sinensis | reverse complement strand
GTGGGGGGCAAGGGGCATCAGGGCTGGGGGCCAGGGGCTTTGGGTGGGGGGCAAGGGGCACAAGCAGGGAATCTGGCCATGTACCCCTTGCCCTCATTTTGTTTTTCTGCCATGCCAGCACTTCAGCACCTTCCGAGGTAGGCACTGTTTTTTAGGCAATGTTTTTTAGCACTCCGGCGAAAAAACATTGCCTAGCCCTGTGATATACCTTGATTTTAGCAAGGCTTTTGATACGGTCTCCCACAGTTTCTCACAGGCAAGCTAAGGAAGTATGGGCTGGATGAATGAACTGTAAAGTGGATAGAAAACTGGCTGAAGCATTGGGTTCAGAGAGTAGTAATCAATGGCTCAATGTCTAGTCGGCAACTGGTCGCAAGTAGAATGCCTCAGGGGTCAGTCCTGGGGCCGGTTTTGTTCAATGGCTTCATCAGTGACCTGGAAGATGGCATAGAGTGTGCTCTCAGCAAGTTTGCAGATGACACCAAGCTGGGGGGAGTAGTGGATATGCTGGAGGGTAGAGCTAGGATTCAGAGTGATGTAGACAAATTGGAGGATAGAGCCAAAAGAAATCTCATGAGGTTCAGCAAAGACAAGTGGAAAGTCTTGCACTTAAGACAGAATAATCCCATGAATCAGTACAGGCTGGGGGCTGACTGGCTAGGTAAAAGCTCTGCAAAAAAGGACCTGGGGGTTACAGTGGACAAGAAGCTGAATATGAGCCAACTGTACGCACTTATCACAAAGAAGGTCAACTGCATACTGGGCTGTATCAGTAGGAGTGTTGCCACCAGATTGAGGGAAGTGATTATTCCCTTCTTTTCTGTACTAGTAAGGCCACATCTGGAGTACTATATCCAGTTTTGGGCCTCCCACTACAGAAAGGATGTGGACAAAGTGGAGAGAGTCCAGTGGAGGGCAACATAAATGGTGAGGGGGCTGGGGGACATGACTTATGAGGAGAATTTGAGGGAACTTAGCTTATTTAGTCTATAGAAGAGGAGACTGAGAGGGGATTTAATAGCAGCCTTCAACTACCTGAAGGGGGGCTCAAAAGAGGATGGAGCTGGACTGTTCTTAGTGGTGGCAGATGATAGAACAAGGAGCAGTGGTCTCAAGTTCCAGAGAGGTAATTTTAGGTTAGATATTAGGGAAAATTTTCTCACAAGGAGGGTAGTAAAACACTGGAACAGGTTACCCAGAGGGGTGGTGGAATCTCCATCCTTGGAGGTTTTTAAGACCTGGCTAGACAAAGCCTTGGCTGGGATGATCTAGCTGGGGATAGTCCTGTTTTGAGCAGGGAGTTGGACTAGATGACCTCCTGAGGTCCCCTCCAACCCTAATTTTCTATGACTTTATGATTCTATGACACAGCCATAAATATTTTTCTACAATTTAGAGCCTATATGCTTCAAAAATAAAGTGGGAAAAAGAAGGGTTGTCATGTTTCCATTTAAGTGATAACTAGTGGTTAGAGGACTCACTTGGACTGAGGGAAACC
The DNA here is from genome assembly GCF_000455745.1 of Alligator sinensis. Lineage (NCBI taxonomy): Eukaryota > Metazoa > Chordata > Crocodylia > Alligatoridae > Alligator > Alligator sinensis. The sequence goes on along the minus strand of NW_005841841.1, from coordinate 1,004,247 downwards.
TAAGTGAATGCTCCAACCCATCAGCTATAGGGTATATTCTAAATAATCTCTGTTGAAGTTGTTCCACTTTGAATTAAATAATTAAATATTCCCTGAGACAGAGAGGAAGAGTGCAAAGAATATGTACTGTAATGGTGTCAATTAATTAAATAAGTTTCCTACATAGTATGATTTTAATAAAATTTATTCAATGGAGAGACAGGAGAATGAGAAATATGTAACAAGAATATCATTCTTAGATTTAATCAGAAGTTGTTTTTTATAAACCCAAGACATTGAATATTTTTACATATTTCTATGTTGAAATGGAATATGGAACTCACAAATTATGTTCATGAAATTCTCTTTTTCCAACCAAGCATCAATTGTCAATCAAACCTTAACATAAGATCAGTGTTTATACAACATTGCAAAATATTATAGAAATATTTACCTATTATATGTTAGTATATTTTTCAGAAGAGGACAGTAACATAATAGAAGGTCCTGTCCAGAAGTTCTTCCTTGATTATTACATATGTAGCCAAGCCCTACATAGGATGATTTATAATGCAAAATCACACTATACTACCAGCACCATATAAATCAGAAAATAATTTGTCAATGCTAATCATTTAATACACAGAAAACATAAGGACATAAGAAATACCTTAGCAATGGTCCTTCTCACCCAGTCTCCTGTCTCTATCAGGAAGCAAGGTGGGGCCACTTCCTGCAATGGTTGCTTGGACCCATGGAGCAGGAGCTGTGACCTATTAGATGTTGCCTTTTTCTCGTGAGCCATTGCCTATGCCACCCTCCCCATCTTGTCGCAGTTGACAACTTGGAAAGGATATGATTCTATCAGCAGGTGGCAAGCTACCTTGCAAGTGTCTGGTCCTTGGCCAGGGTGTGGCAGGGGCTGAGCCAAGCCTTGTACTTACTGGGATAACAGCAGCCAGCACCCTCCTCAAGCAGCAGAGCCCCAGCTGGGTCCATAGGGAAACATAGAGCCTATGCACCCAGAGTGTGCTTTGCCACACTGCCAGACAGACTGCCAGAGCACAGCTGACTCCCCACAGGCTCTGCTACTGGGCTGGGATCAGAAACTCAGCCCCACATGGGCACGGGCCACAGCCTGGAAGGAAGGCAGATGGCAGGCACAGGAGGTGCCACCTAGGGCCCAAAGGCAGCAGGTGCAGGAGATGTTGAGCCCATGTGAGGCTCTCAACACCTGTCAGCAGTGGCAGGGCATGTGGGAGCAAGCAGGAGTCCAGATTGATTCAGACCAACCCAGAACAACTTACGTAAGGACACACCAACTCTAGGAGGTGGGGAACGCAACCACAGGCACATCCAGCTTGTGGCATTCCTCCTCAAAGACAGAAGACCTGGAATAGAGGACCTGGATCAACACAGCTCTCCAGACAGACTGGCATCTCACCATAGGAGGTCAGGAATCTTTAGGGGCTACTCTGGGTTTATAACACTCCTAGTCTCACCTTGCCTAAAGGATGGACCAGCCCACTTGCATTGAACCTGTGCATGAAGCATGGCCTGAAGAGCTCAGCAAAGAAAGGCTCAGGGCAGGCTTGTACATTGCTATGTAAGTTCAATTAGTTCATTTATTTTCTTATGTGGGCCATGCATCACTGACCCAGGATGGCAGTGGGACCCCGAGAGGTCAGCCTAGAGCCCCTGACTCTGGGAAACACTGCTTTCTTGCCACCTTGGATTCCTTCACCTAGGCAATGAGTCCAGTCACCCCATACAGCCAGGTGTCCACACCAAGCATCGATAGGAATACCCAAGTAGAAGGGGTGGGGTGTAGGGACGAAGCCCCACAGAAGATCTGTAGATGCTGTAACCCACATTGGTCTGAGCTGTCTCCATCTCCTATCAGCTACCTCCTCCTGATACCTTTCTAATGGTTACACCAAGTCGTGGTAAGCAGGATTTGAGAATGAGTGAGTGAGATGTATGCTCAGTGTGTGGTACACGGGTCCCAACCTGATGTAGCCTCTCAGTTCAGGTCCCTTTACACAGGGACTTCAACATCACCCTTGGGGTGTAAGGCTAGATTGGTAAGGTGTGGAGCTGGGCTGCTAAAGACATCACTGACCACTCCCTGATGGATATCTGGCATGCCCAACACCCTGACAATAGCACCACATTCACCTTTCTGAAGGTAGAGGAGCACCAGGCATGCTACTCCCAGCTAGACAGGATCTACATCTCCATGATCCACACTGTCCAAGTCCACTCCTTCAGCATTCAGCTGACTGCTTTCAGAGACCACCATCATGCCTATGCTTGGGTCATTAGGCTCTACTTCGTGGACCTGCCTGCATTCCACCTTAGCCCTGTGAATCACTGGGGATCTAGATTGATGGCTTCTGCATGGAGCCCTCAACACAGATGCATATCTGAAGTGCTTTATAGAATCTCTGACAGCTGGTTCCCTTGTCCTTTCAAGTTGCTTGATCCATTATTTTCATACAGTATAAAATTTAAAGAGGACACTGTATTCAACATCACTAACATGGTGGAGCAAAAGAATGATACTGTATAAATTGTTGTTCAGTCTCTATTTTACCAATAAAACAATGCCCCAGTATTGAGGCAGCAGTGTATTGTCATCTATTATATGAATAAAATGTCTAATAGATTGATGTTAAAATATATCTAATTAACTCGCTATCATAAGCAGATCAGAGAGAGTTACATTAGGCAGCTGTCCAAATAATCATTTGGTGTTCCTTCAGGAAAATGTGCCTTTGCTCAGATCACAGTTGTATCACTCTTGCAATCTCTGCACCTGCGCTGCATTTTTATTTAGCTGACTCTTTAGTTCCTTATTCATCATTTAGCCTTTATTCTATTATCACTTATGTTCTTAGACAATCTTTGCCAAAGGCATCCAGCCCATTAGACTATTTCTTGAACACCATCACTGTTCCAGATCATATGGGTGACTGCTTCATACAAAGGAGCCAGGGCCTATGCATGGTGGGAATGGGGGTACAGTTGTACTAGGCCCACAGGCTCAGGGAAGGCCTGCCCCCCATAAATTATGAACATTTTCTTTCTTAATAGATATTAAAATATCATGAGTAAAGTGAGAACTGCATATAACATGTATGCAAATAAAGTGGAAGTATGGTCTCTAGAAATTTATTTAATAACTTGTAAACTCAGCTTAGAATTCAAATGTAAATCCTCTATTTTCCATTTCCAAAGTGGGAACGTGAGAGTGTTAAGAGGCAACCTGCCCTCTCAGGAGAACCACCTGACCCCAGAGCAACACCAGCTGCAAGCACCAAGCTGATTTGCTGCAGAGCTGTCTGTGCTGAATGTATAAGCTGAGGCCCTTCATTTAGGCTCTGGCAGCTCATGGCTAGCATCCTTTAGCAACTCAGCCCTGTTCCAGTCTTACTCAAGTCCTGAACCCCAGTACCTTGCTCCTGTTTCTTCTATTGTGTGTCAAGACTCTGAAGTTCCTGACCTTCGGCTTGACCCGGACTATGAACATGAATATCATTTTGGATTAGGTATGTGACTCTGACTACCTAGATCCCCTTGGTGCCACCTGGACGCCTGATCTGGATTCCTCACAGGCTCAGGTACCTGGTTAACCCTACATTCCACACACCCCTCCTTACAGGTGTTATATCTTGCCAGGATTACTGGTCCCCCAAATTTCACTCTGGACACTAGCCAGGGTACCTGGAAACAGGCAAGATGTTGAGCCAGTGCCAGAGCATGGATGGACAAGTTGGCACTTGACCAGTGTCTTTGTGCAAGGGGAGTTTCAAACAATGAGCAACTTGTACAACTTGTGGGCAGCTTGTACAAAGCTAATCATGAAGGATGACATTCACTCTCATATGACGGGCCTATGCACCTT
>NW_005841841.1:963066-1000330 GCF_000455745.1 Alligator sinensis | reverse complement strand
CTGCTGAATAGTAAGTTTGCCAAAAAGAGTTTGGACAGAGCAGGAATATTTGTGAAGTATAGCTGAATTCAGTGAACACTTTTGCTCCACAAAATGATGTCGGGGGAAAAAGGGGTGATCTCTGGAATGTCAAAACTCTTCCATGTGACCTTTTAAAATGAAACATTCTCTTTTAGCAACACCGAAGTATTTTGTTTCACCATTTTTAAGCAAACAATTTTGACCTTCTATTTCAAGACAACATTTTTTCCAATTTCAAAAAAACCTAATTTAACAGTAGGTAAGATTATACAATAGGGCTGAATTACATCAAAAGGAAATAAACCATTTCATTTCAGATTGAACAAAGTCATTCTGGATGACCAAAACCACAGTAAAACCCCCCAGAATAATCTTCTTTATTAGGACTTGATTTTTTAAAAAATTAATGCTCAGCCATTCAATCAAAACTCCATTATTCATTCAGCTCCACTTTTATGGAGCCCACTCAGGTCTTCAAAGCAGCCTGTAAGTGGGACTTAGAAGTTGTGTAGGCCTAAATACGATGCATATCATCTAAAGTGAATCCTCCATTTTTGACCCAATTAACACAAAAGCTACCCTTCTTCCTCTGATATTGCAATGGGAAAAAAGTTTTCAGAACAGTTACAGTATGTTTTCTTTTAAATAAATATCAGCTGCAAAAATGCATTTATTTTCTAAATATCTTCCAGTGGCAAATATGTTTATTACTCAAGTCACACTCAACTCTTTTTTTAAGATCTATGTTGAACCCGCATATACATAGGCTGTGCACCTAGTATCAGTATATAAAATAATCTCAGCAACAGAATAACAATTCAGAAGAAAAAATAGTATACACCAACTCCCATACATTACAAGCTCTGTGAATTAATGGCCAAACATTGTAATTTATATAATTCCAGGCAATTCACCCCCCCCCCCCCCCCCAAAACACATTTTTAGCACCTCCCCCCCCCCCCCCCCGCAATAATGACTTGTTATATAGATGAAAACCACAAAACCCCTTCCTCATTAAAACCAAAATGATAAAGTTCAATAGACAAAGGCAAACGGATCACAACATCAAAGGTCTTTTGAAGATTAATACATTGACTAAATTGCCAGAGATTCATTTGGAAGCAAATGACACAGAAATTCATTATATCTGTAGCCATTATATCTTTAACTTATCAGAAATAAATTCTTCATTTACAGCTTTTTCTGCATAACTAGTTCCTACCATATTTCTGTAGATGATAATATCATTTTTTGCTAGCTAAACTTTTTAGGGTCAGGTCCAGAATCCTTTAGAGGGAATCTTTTGAATCTCAGATGAGTTGTTTCAAAAAATATTCTTTTACTGAGTTGCCTGAGCTGAAGCTCTGGTAGAAAGAGCCATAGAGAACTATTGCAGCTGTGTTATAGAAAAGGAAAAGACAATTTAATAGAAAATTTCATACTTTGCAGAAATTTGATTGCCTATTTTCTCTATGTAGATATCTTATTAAAGGAACTACAGCTGCTGCACTGAAGGTATATTTTCGCTGCTGATCATGGTGATAGTACCAGAGCTGTATGTTGAATTTAACATTTTAATTTTGCAGCAGAATGTCAGCAGACATTTACGTATCTTTCTTTTGTTGATTTTTTCCTTTGTTAGGAAGGAGTAAGAACTGCCTTAAGTAAGAACTAGGAAGGAGTAAGAACTTACTCTTTCAGGCTGCTCTTTTTGTTTAAAAAATATAAAAGGTGAGTAGGCTGGATTCAGTGGCAAAGAATTTAGCAGGTGATTGGCCTAGTCCTCACCATTAGGTGTTGTCATACACAGGGCCTTAAAAATAATGTCATGCCCTCCCAAAAATAAAACACTTGGGGAAAAAATGTAAAATGTTTTTTAATTGTTTTGGAACTCTATATCCTAAAGCTTCTGGGATCTCTCCTCTTATAATTAGTGCTGGGAGGTGAATATGTCATAAATTCTACATCATAAAATCTCATAGCTTCAGAGCTATAACAGTTACATTTCTTCTGTGAGGCCAAAATAATCCCAGAACTGCTGTCAAATGCTTTATTTTCTGCAATTTGGAGTTTATTAGTGTTAACAGGGTAATGTTATATATTATTTGTGGTGTACAAAGTGCCGCGGGCTAAACATTCCTTGGCTACGACTGCTCAACCACCAAAATAACTTTAAAATCTCAGCTGTTTCTATATTTTATATTCTTCATGATTTTGACCATGGGAATAAGATCCCTGTTGCAGGAAACCGTTATTTTAGAGGTCCACAAACAAAACAACACAAAAAAGAAAGGATCTTTTCTGCCTGTAAGGATCTTCTCCATCTCTGCCATAAATCTGAGACATAGTGCTTTGCTTGAGTTCTTTGGGACAAATCTTGCTCCTTTTGAAGTAAAAATGGCTGTTGCTGAAGCCAATGGGTTATGATAGAAATGGGCACCAGCTGTAGAAATTGCATCTAGAGTTTTAGTCAGCAGACTAAACCCTCAGCCATTACTTTCTAGACAAGTGGCTTTCAACATTTTTAGCCTCAATGCCCCTCCATAACTTCTCTGAATTTGATGGAACCCCACTGAGAATCACTGCCCTACAGTCTACATTCAGAAACAATATGGAACAGTGCCTTGGAAGTAAAAAAGGTTAAGAACCATTGAATTAGTTGGAGCCAGATAGTTGATGCAAGACTTCACCCTGCCATGCCCTTTCCATTGTCTGCTCCCTTCCTGCACCTGGGCTATACCTGAGGGCAGTTCATGCCACCAAGAATGCTTCTGCAGGGTCTCACATGCTGGTGACTGCTTCATGGGTGCCAGGAGCATGGGAGGAAGGAAGGGGATGAGCCAGGCTGCAAAGTGCACAGCAAAGCTGCTGGAAGTGTGGGGCATCTGGGACAGGGACTTCCAGGAGAGTAGGGGGAAGGAGGCAGTAGCAGTTCCTAGAGAAGCAGCTGCAGACATTACTGGGCACATCTACATGTTCATTAATGAGCCATAATTACAGCACATTAAGTTTAGCACCTGTAATTACAGGTACTAACCTAATGTGCTGTAATTGGTGCTACTGTGCAGCAGCAGCGATGCATGCTTTTTTGTGACATGAATGCACAGTAGAATACTTCAACTGTGCATTAGCACAGCTGGCAAAAGCCAAGCTAATGTGCTAATCTGTGGTGGAATTAGTCTACTGTGTATTAGTGTCACAAAAAAAGCATGCACAAAAAAAGCATGTTGTACTGTAATTATTAACCTATTGCGCCTTTAGCATCTCCTGTAGACACTCCCACTGAGTAGTTGGGGAAGCATAGGACACCAAACTGGGGGAGGAGTACTTTTACCTCCTGGTACACGGTCCAGGCAGCATTGTACCTTTAATGGGATCTTGTGGTATCCCAAGATGCTCTGGAACCCCCATTGAGAATCTCTGCTCTAGACATAATTTGAGCATGGGTATCCTTTTCGGAAAAAAAGTCTCCTTTCTTTTTCTCTTCAGATATTGCTTGGAACATTTATGACTAGGTTTAGATATTTGATTTTTGTAACTCTTATCTCAGTCTAATGCTTCCTTGACACAGCCTTACATGTCTTCTACAGCCAACTTATTCTAGGAATCTGGATAGAAGCAATCTTTTATAACAACGTAACCTTGCCAAAAAGTACACCAGGGACCAGGTCCTATTTTGCCTATCAGGCATCTACGTGGAATTAAGTGCTTAAGTGTAGTGGTATTCCACCTTGTTCAAGTCCCTAAAAATTTAACAATGCACCTACTTTTGTGACACACCATCATCCTACCTTTAATATCTGAATCAGGAAAATATAGCAAGAAGGAGGTGGCTCCCCCACATACCTTTTGCATTAACAATTTTTCAAGAACTCAAGCAGAATAGAATAGAATCATACTTGGATGCCTAAGACCACTTATGTGTCTAATGGATTGAATAGAATCTGGCTCCAAGTATCCTTGCTTCCTAAGCAAGACACTTAAGGACCGTCAGGGAATGAAATTCTGGCTCCAAAGAGAGGCATTGAGTGAAATCCAGGCTCCAGTCAAGTCTAAGACAAAACCTCCATCAACTTGAAAGGGATCAGGTTTTCACCCACAGTTATTTTTACCTATCTCTTTGTTCTAGGCCATGACTTTATTCACCATGACCTTTCCTATCTTCACATATTCAAGCAATCACTCGGGATGCATCTCAGCACATAAATTCATGGGTGAAAGGATCAGTAATCTCAGAGAGTAATACTTCTCCAAATAGAGTGCTAAGAACATTTATGAGTGATGTATCCTCTCTTTCCACCCCTCTGGGAGCTACATTTATCATATTTCTGATCCCTCAGTCACTGCTAGGGCCTGAGATTACTCTGACACTGAGGTCTCTACACCATTAACTGAATCTCTGGCCACTAAGAGCCACAGTGGGCTACATGAATATAGCTAGATATCCTGAAAAATTATGAAGAAGCTGGTGATACTGCAGTAATTCAAGGCAATCTTCGTACAAGAGAAAACATGATGGCTTGAAGCCAGCTCTGCCACAGGAATTGCATTTCTACACATTTGGAATCACAGCTGGTATCTCATAACACCATCAGGAAAAAACTGTCAGCACAGTCTGAGAGGATGCCAGTTTAACACTGCTCTATGGCTAAGAGTGGATTGCTGTTCTTTGAGTCAGGAAGGCATGAAGTGGTAAGAAGGGCAATATAACAAATAAATATTATAGTTTCATAGTTTCGTAGTTTCATAGTTGGTAGGGTCGAAAGGGACCTGAGCAGATCATCAAGTCTGACCCCCTGCCATGGCAGGAAAGAGTACTAGGGTCAAATGCCCCCGGCGAGGTGTTCATCCAGCCTCCTTTTAAAGACCCCCAGGGTAGGAGCCAACACCACTTCTCTTGGAAGTTGGTTCCAGATCCTAGCCACCCTGACAGTAAAGTAGCGCCTCCTGATATCTAGCCTGAATCTATCCTCTGCCAGCTTGTGACCGTTATTTATTGCCACTCCTGATAGTGCTCGGGGGAACAGGGACTCCCCCAATGCCTGCTGGTCCCCCCTGACTAGTTTGTAAATGGCCACTGGATCTCCCCTCAGCCTTCTCTTGTGGAGGCTGAACAGGTTCAGGTCCCATAGCCTCTCCTCGTAGGGCCTGCCCTGCTGACCCCTGATCATGCAAGTGGCCCTCCTCTGGACCCTCTCCATGTTGTCCACATCCCTTCTGAAGTGCGGCGCTCAGAACTGGATGCAGTACTCCAACTGCGGCCTGACCAGTGTCACGTAGAGGGGGAGGATCACCTCCTTGGACCTGCTTGAGATACATCTGTGGATGCATGACAAGGTACGGTTGGCCTTCCTGACCGCGTCCCCACACTATCGGCCCATGTTCATTTTGACATCAATAATGACTCCAAGATCCTTCTCTGCCTCTGCACTGACAAGAATGGAGTTCCCCAGCCTGTAGGCGTGCCGCTGGTTCTTCCTCCCCAGGTGCAGTACCTTGCACTTCTCAGTGTTGAAACCCATCCTGTTTTCATCCGCCCACCCCTGTAACCTGTCCAGGTCCTATTGCAGCCTATTCCTCCCTTCTAGCACGCCCACTTCTCCCCACATCTTAGTGTCATCTGCGAATTTGAACAGGGTGCTTTTTACCCCCTCGTCCAAGTCACTGATGAAGATGTTGAAAAGTGCGGGCCCGAGGACCAAGCTCTGTGGAACCCCACTGCCAACATCCCTCCAGGTCAAATTAGACCCGTCCACCACCACTCTCTGGGTGTGGCCCTCCAGCCAATTAGTGACCCATCTGACTGTGTAGGTATCAATGCCACAGTCCCCTAGATTTTAAATGAGAATAGGGTGAGAAACAGTGTCGAAGGCCTTCCTAAAGTCCAGAAAGACTATGTCCACCGCGACACCTGCATCCAAGCATTTTGTGACCTGGTCATAGAAGGCCACCAGGTTGGTCTGACAGGACCTGCCTCAAATGAACCCATGTTGGTTGCCCCTAAGCATCACCTTCCCTGCTGGCCCCTCGTGGACATGCACCAGCATAACTCTCTCAAAAAGCTTACCCAGGACCGAGGTAAGACTAACAGACCTATAGTTTCCTGGGTCTTCCTTCCTCCCTTTTTTGAAAATGGGAAGCACATTGGCCCTTTCCAGTCCTCTGGCACATCACCGGAGCACCATGAATGCTTGTAAAGCTGTGTCAGGGGTCCTGCAATGACCTCTGCTAATTCCCTCAGCACTCTGGGGTGGAGATCGTCAGGTCCTGCTGATTTAAATACGTCCAGTCCCTCCAGAATTTCCCTGACCAGGTCCTCTCTGACCCTAGGCCTGGGTGCACCTCCCCTGGGGCCTACAGGGGTCCCAGTGGTGAGGATGACCCAGTCCCTGCTCAGAAAAATAGAGGCAAAGAAATTGTTAAATAGGTTAACTTTGCTGTCTGGTGTGACGACCAGATTTCTTAGCGTGTCCTCCAGAGGCCCTATGTTACCCGGTACCTTCTTTTTAACCCCTATGTATTTAAGAAAGGACTTCTTGTTGTTCTTGATCCGGGTTGCTAGTCCCAGTTCCATCTCCGCCTTGGCCTTCCTGACCGCCCCCCTGCAGCCCCGAGCAACCGAGGTATAGTCCTCCCTGGTGATGGCTTCTCCCTTCCATTGGGTGTACGCCTCCTTTTTAGCTAGGAGATATTCCCAGATGCTTCTGATGAGCCATGGGGGCTTTTGTGCCCTCTTGTCCCCTTTCATCCATGGCTTGGAGGATCATCTAATTAAGGAATGACCACTCTTCTTGGACACCCAACACCCCTCCCCTCCAGGACCTCAGTGTCTCCCCAACTATTCTCCTTGCCTCATTGAAATCTGCCCTCCTGAAGTCCATGGCTGCTGCCTTGCTGCAGGTCTTTGCCACCTTGCACTGGATGGTGAATTCCAGCAGGCAATGATTACTGTCACCCAGGTGGTCAAGCACCCGCAGACCCCGCATCAGGTCATCACCCGTGGCCAGGACCAGATCCAACAAGGCATCTCCCCTGATGGGACTGTGCACCTCCTGGGTTAGGTGGAAGTCCTGTATCTCGGCTAGGCACCTACATGAGTGGTCAGACCTGGCTGACTAGTCTTCCCAGCAGATGTCTGGAAAGTTTAGGTAACCCTTGATGACCACATCCTTTGACCTAACTGCCTCCATGAGCTGACTTAAGAATTCCCAGTCTAGCTTTTCCCCTTGGTTGGGTGGTCTGTAGTAGCCCCCACTGTTAAGTCCCTTTCCCCTCAACCTCCTTGTATTCTAACCCAGAGCACTTCAGTGTGCCCCTCATCTGACCTTGTGCTACTAGATGAGGATGTGTATTCCTGCTTGATGTAGAGCGCCACACCCCCACCATTCCTCCCTGTCCTGTCCCTCCTGTACAGCCTATAGCCCTTGATATTCACCGCCCAGTCATGCGTTGCATCCCACCACATTTTGGTGAGCCTCACTATGTCTGGATTGGTATTAGCTAGCAGGAGGGTAAGTTCCTCCTGCTTGTTCCCCATACTGTGAGCATTAGTGTAGAGGCATTTGAGGCCTCTTGGAGATGCATGCACTGCCCCCCTAATCTCAGTACTACCCGGGCCCCTGTTGCTTACCTGGTTATTTGTTCTGCTCGTCATCAGTCTAGGCTGGGCTGTTCTTGTGGGTGACGCTTGGTTTAGTGGTCCAAGGCTTCCTCCGCCCTCATCTTCCCCTTCCCCCTATGAGCCTAGTTTAAAGCCCACTGGAGGAGATCAGTCAACCTAGAAGAGAACACACGGTTACCTTTGGGGGAAAGGTGAAGCCCATCCCACCTGAGCATGTCTCTCATCCTGATGTCTGGGTCATTGTTTAAGAAGCCAAAGCCCGCCTCGAGATACCATTCCTGAAGCCGCAAGTTGACCTCTCTGATGCAGGTCTCATGTCGTCTTCCATGTCTGCTCACTGGTAGGATAGAAGAGAATATCACTTGTGCCCCTGTCTCCTTCAGCATGCTCCCCAGAGCGTGGTAGTCCGTCATCAGGCGATCAGGGCTTCTCCTGGCCGCATCATTCGTGCCCACATGGATTAGGACCATAGTAATCAGTGGGCTGGATAATGGCCGGGATCATCCCCGTCACATCCTGAATCTTTGCTCTGGGCAGACAGTAGACCTTGCATGTTGAGGGGTCCTGATGACAGATGGGACCCTCTGTGCATCTCAGGATGGAGTCACCTATGACAAGCACCCAACGTTTCTTCCTCCAGGTCTGCTTAGCTCCTTCAGCCTGTTCTGAGTGTGGAGTAGTTTCCTCTCCAGAGGTTTCCTCCTCTCCTTCCTTCTCCTGCAGTGTCGCCAGGGCCTTGTACCTGTTCTCCAGCCAGACTGGAGGAACTGGTACTGCTCTGCTGCGAGCAGCCCTAGCACTGGAGGGGACCATCTGCCACTCTGCTGTGGAGGGCACCTCCTGGGGTGCTTCTCCCTTGGATGCATGTCCCTGTGGGGAGAGAAAATACCCATCAGAAGAAAATAATACCACTGAGGAAACTCTTCCACTGAGGAAACTCAAAGTGATAGGCCAAAATCAGAGGAAAATAGTCTAAAGGAAAACATAGCTCTTACATTATTAAATTGCATACCATTTGAGGATTTAATCAAATTAATCTCATTATGACTTGGGCTGTTACATCTGCATGAAGTTCTTTGAAATGTACTCCTTGATGTCTCCATGTCACATTGGGGTAATCTCAGGATCAGAAGGACTATTTCAAGAGAAAAGGTTTTGGATAGTTGTACTCCTTCTGAAAATAAAGGAAAAATTCTTGGCTCAAATTCCAGAAGGAGCTGAGACTGGAAAGGAAGGCTAAGACAGGTTGTTTGTCTACTTGAAATATGTACTTTCTGACACAGCTGAGTTACTTGAAGAGATGGAGAGGTGAAATTCCTGTCTACGCAATGGATCAGCACAAGACATATACCTCATGAAAGTCTTGTGGCAGTCCTGTTCCCAGCTCCCAGGACATGTGTCGGTTTGGCCTTACACTATTCTGTCCATATGGGTGAATCTGAGCCTCAGTGAATCACTTGTAATAAATTAACTTATTGTATAATGATCTCATTTTCTGTTTGCAGATCACTGGTAAAGAGTGAGAAGTACCACTGTTTTCTCTGATATCCGTCATTCAAAATCAGTTACCAATTGAATCTTTCAAATAGTTCATGGTGTGTAACTTATACATGTCTGCTCCAATTTGAGCTGTGCTGATTAAACCCATTGGCTAAAGTTCAAATTTGGGTGCCTAGACTTAGGCAGTAACTACATCATTGGGCACCAGAATAGATGGGATTTCATTAGTAGTCCCAGCTGTTCAGCATCTCCGAAAATCAAGCCATTTATTAACCAGAGGTGGTTGTCCAAGGATATTGCTGCCTAGTATTGTGAAGCATTTGGCTGTCAGCTGATATTTTTTTATTCCTTGATTGGTAGCTTTTGTTAATATTCTCCAGTATCTTCTGATAATTTGCTGTTAAAGCCAACATTCCTGCCAGGAAGCTAATTTGGTAAAATATTCACAGAAAACAAGCAAAAGGTGCACATAGAGTCATAGCATTTCTTGAATATGCAAATCCATACTTGCTAATGGTATTTTCTCAACACACCCTTGGCTCTAATAAGGCAAAGTTTCCTTTAACTCAAGTGGCTTTGCATCTAAAATCAGGTCCCCATGGGGAATGGATTTCCTCACAACAGTAAGAATTAGGGCTACAGAAAAAGATTGCTAGCTAATGTTAGGGAAGCTGAACTACTGTAAGGTTAATGACACTATGCAGGTTCCTTCTCTTTCTACTTAATTAATTAGCTCATTTAGTAAAGATACTATCCCTCTGTCTCTTTCCTTTAAAAGGGTCCAATTCAACTCTCAGTTGATTCAATAGGTAAATTCCCTTTGACTTGAGTTGTGCAGGTTCAGGTCTCAAATAAGCTTTAATTTACAAAAAGCAACAACTCAGAAGCAGTGAATTTTGCTGATCTCACAGCAGGGCAGCACACTTGGGAGTCACAGGATGCATTAGAGCTGACATGAGGCCATGTAATTTAGAAAGGTCTCTCCAAAAGAGGGGTGGGGGGGCAGTGGGTGGTGTTATCTTTATGTCAGGCTTGTACTTTGACTTAAAAAATCTTCCTTATTACTACTCAAATACATCACGAAGACCTATCTACGTCGACATTTTTTGCCATGGTAGAGAACTGTATTTAGGTTGAATTTAACTGAATTTAATTTAACTGAATTTCACTGTGTGCTTGTTCACCCAATTTCTATGTTGGTCTGGTCCACTTGTGTTCTTAGAATCAAATTCTGAATTCTATTTTTATGTTTTAAAATAGTTTGGATCCCCCCAAATAGCCTAGAAAACCCAAAGCTGAACTTAAAAAAAAGTCTACTGACTCTGAGTGCCTCATTGTTGGGCCTGAATTTCTAGGCCTATAGAAATGTGTCATTGCAGGAAGTACCATTCCTGAAAATGGTACCACTCCCGGGGGAGTAGCTGGTTGGTTTGGGGTAGGTGGTAAATTATCTTGATTTTCATGAAGTTGATAGTAAGTCCAAGAATTGCATATGTTTTACAGAAGCAGCTGAGAGTGACCTGGAACTCTTCAATTGAATAGGCATATACAACACAGTCATTAGCGTATCAAAGATCAGCAATGGAGTTGTTGGTTTTCTTGAGTCTGGAACATAACCAGTTGATGTCAAAGAGATTCCCATCCATGAGATACTGGATGCTGACTCCAGATGTAAGTCTCCCAACAATGATGTGCAGAATAGCTGCAATATAAATGAAAAAAAGTGTTGGTGCAATTATGCATCCTTGCTTGACTCCAGTTCTACTGGTGAAAAGGGCCATTTCTGAGCCATTGCTTAGAACAGTTGCTGTCATGTCATCATGAAGAAGTTTGATGATGGTAACAAATTTTGGCAGGCATCCAAATCTCATCAGGATCTTTCACGGGGCCTGTTTGTTGATTGAATCAAAGGCCTTAGGTCAATGAAGGACACGTAAAAATCTCAGTGTTGCTTGTGGTATTTCATCTGCACCTGTCTAGCTACAGAAGATTGTCTACTGTACCTCTGAAGAGTCTCAGCAAGGCGGGGTGACTCTACTGAGGAGAATGTTGGTGAGGATCTTCCCAGCTATGGACAGGAACGCAATGCCATGGTAATTGCTGCAGTCCATCTATATCTTTTCTTGAAATTGGTTACAATCCTCAAATCCTGGCACCTCACAAGTCACTAGGAATTTGTTTGTTTCCATGTTTTCAGAGAAATGACATATAGCTGGTGAGAGAGCTTTTTTCCACCATGCTTATAAATTTCAGCTGGTATTCCATCAGGACCACATGCTTTATTGTTCTTCATCTGCTCAATGGCTTTCAAGCCCTGCTGATAGGTTGGTGGGTCTGCAAGATAGTCTTTAATGCAGTGTTGTGGAATCATTTTGATGGTATTATCTTTGACTTTAGAATCTCAGTTCAGAAGCTCATGAAAGTGTTCCTTCCACCATGCATTGATGGTATAGCTGTCTTTAAAGGGTGTTGTTCTATCCTTGTACCTCAGAGGGACATCTTCTCATTTCCTTGGCTCATAGACAGCTTTGGTTGCACTGAAGAAACTATGCATATTGTGTGGCTGATACCAAACTTTTGGATCTCTTTTGCTTTGTCCTTCCACCACTTGTTTTATTTTCAAATCTTCCTCTGACTGTCAGCTTGAATGTGGTGATGTGTCCTGTTTTTGTTTGGAATTTTAATTCTGCCAGGGTTTGAAGGCTCTTCTTTTTCTGTCAATTAGAGCTTAAATTTCTTTATCAAATCTCATTGAACCAGTCGTGGTGTTTCTTTTTGAAGAAGCCTAGAGGTTTTTCATATGCCTCATGGATGCGTTTCTTGAGGATCTCACAGTGATCAGTAGTAGGGCTGTGCAAAGCTTCAGGTGGTGATTTGATTCAGAGGAGATTCAGCCCAATTTGGTGGTCAAATCGCCAACTCTGAATTGAATCGGGGACCAATTTAAAGGTCCAAATCGATTCAAAGCTCTCCGAATTTTCGGCAAAGATTCAGGCAGTCCCTGGTGGCACAGAGGGGTGGCTCCAAATGTATCAAGTGATGCTCAGTCCAGCAATCATCTTTACTGGTCATAGCTCTGGTGATACAGATGTGATGGTCCCAGACATGCCCTATGATATAGTCAATCAGGTGTCTGTGTTTTGAGTGGTGGGACATGTACAATATCTGCCATTTGTTGTGTTGTGATGGAATAAGGAGTTTGTGGCGATGAGACCTTGTTCTGAACACTTAATCAAGAAGAGAATTCCATTTGAATTGATTTTTTCTCACCCTTTTCTTTCCAATTGTTCCTTTCTATAACTCAGAGTCCCTGCCCACTCTACCTTGAAATCACCAAGAATTATCTTATCTTCCTTAGAGACAGATGACAGAATTTGGTTGAGTTTAGAATAGAAGTCTTCCTTTGTTTTGTTGTCTTCATCAAGGGTTGGGCTATATGCACAGATGACTGTTGCGTGTTGTCTGTTAGTCAGTGGAAGATAAAGGATCATGAGATGCTCCTTGATTTCAACCAGACGTTCTGGCATTTGAGTAACAATCTTGGTCTTGATATCAAAACCAACACCATGGATATGTCTGTCTTTTTCAGTGTTTTTTTCCCTACCCTAAAAACGGTATAGCCATCACCATGCTTTGTGAACTGTCCCTCCCCAGCACATCTGTACTCACTGGTCACATCCAGATGTGTGTAGATGTTTGGTTCCCTGGGGACACCTAGCAGTGGCGGACCTTGGGCTGCCATTAGTTGTCCCTGGGGAATGCCTGTGCCACGCACACTGTGGCATGTGGCAGTTACCCTGGGTGGGGTAGGGGAGGCTGGGGCCAGCACTGGGCTGGCTCCAGAAGACTTACCTGGTGTTCTGGGGGCCTCTCACGGCTGCAGCAGTGGCAATCCTGCTGCACAGAGCTTGGCTGGCAGTGGAGCATGGCTTCAGATGGCCAGGCTCTGGCTTTGGGTGACATTCACTGCTGCCATGTATGGCATTCTGTTTTTTTTTTCTGCAGATTTTTTTGCCCCCTGGATATCCAGGGGTCAAAAAAACCCTCTGCGCTGCTCCCTTGCAGTGTAGAGAACAACTGAGCATGCAGTATGTGACTCTGCAGTTGTGTCTGTGGTGCCACATACCTCACAGCCACACTCATCTGGACATGGCCACTAAGTGCAGCAATATCAGTATCAAATCATGCAAGTTCTCTAGCCACTAATGCTGTCCTTTGCTCCAGTCAGTTACTGGTAGATTTGTCCATCAGAGTTCCAAGTTCTAAATCTTATTTCTTGATTCAGACCACAAATAGAGTAATCTCAATGGATGTGGTTTTCCAGTCAAGTGAAATTAGACAAATTATGGTTAGGGCACCTTTTTAGCTGCCTTCCTATATGGGGTCTGCAGAGTGGATCCTAAATAGATCTGCTCAATTGTGATTGCAGTTGTCTCAGTTCCAAGTACAAAATAACCAACATAATATCATCATCTTCATATGGGTCCATGCCTAGGAGCTTCTGGTAATGACTCGCATATGCCCCCATCATCACTTACCCATCCCTGTTGGACTTGTCAGTGATGGAAGATGCCTGTACATGTCTTTTTTAACATGAAGATGTTGTTGTATATCAGCAACGACGTGATACTTAATGGAAAGGAAGCCTTAATACGCTGGCAAGGAAAACCTAGACAATGGGAGGTTTCTATTCCACTGCAGCCTTCATCTACCTTTGCAGCCATTGTGAAGTATTCCTTCTTCATCTGCTTGCTCCATCTTTGAGGACTTTTAATTTTGTTTTTGGATTGCTATTAGTCTGCAAATCTCACTCTTGACCTTGCTGCCATGGGTGACTTTACCAGGAGTACAAAATGCCAGATGGCATTGCTCTCAAGGTCATTGGTAGCACACAAGCCTCTCCACCATGTTAAGGTTGCAACCCTTGGGAGGCTCTATTTTGTATACTTCAGCTATAAACTAACTGGGGGAGAATGTATCTCACTACCTGCTTGTATAGCACAAAGTAGTAAAGGACTCTGATCTTAGCTGGGGACTATAATGCATGTTACAAAACATATCGCCAACAAGCTCAAGAGGTTGATGTTAGAAAATGGAAGCATGTGGTTCATATTATTTATAAATATATAAGAGCAGAAATTCTGACTTGATTCTCAAAGTTACTGGAATGAGTGGTGAAGAATTGTGATTGCTGATTGACACAACATTACTATGTTGAGTGACACAATGTTATTTAAAACTGCTCAGATACAAAGACAAAAAAAGCTTTCAAATTTTCAAGCTTCTACTGCTGATAGCAACCTTTGTGATATATTGCTGTAATGAAAAATTAACCTTGTATGGCTTTACATATAAGCAATTATGGGCACATTTATGTCAACATGATTTTGTAGTCTGTACTTTTTGTGTAGTTATAGACATACTAATTCGTGGAAAAAAATGGAGGCTGGATCTGGTACTGACTGTTCATCCTCAGGACTGTCTTGAAAAGAATACATTTGCACCTCAGGGGTGGCTTCCTGTTGTGTACAAAATTTCACTAAATAAATGCATGTGATTAAGAATATACAACTCTTAATTTGTGCTAATGTAACTTAATTTAATTCAATTCAAATGTGTTCCTTATTGACTTGACCTGGAAAGGCAATACTAAAAAAAGCTATTCACTAGATTTTATCTTTTTCTTCTGCTTGAAAAATGATCTAGAAATAGATTTGGTTTTCTTTTAAGCATATCCCTTGATTGTAAATGTCTGATGAATGCTTTCACTCAGATTATGAATATACCCACACAAAGGTATGGGGTGAGTTTCTTCTTCCTTTACCTAGCTGTTGCGTCTGTTGTTCCTGGACATGAGTGGATCCATGGTCATGGCAAGAGGGGAGAGCTCACTGTGCATGTGCCACACTGCCACAAAGGGTGTGGCTGAATGCCTCTTGCCCCAAACCTGGATCCCAGCAAGCTCATCAGTGCCACTGTGCTGAAGTGCCTCATGTGCCTGGTTAGTGGGGGAATTGGCCAAAGTCCTTGCTTTCACACAGCTCTGGAGACCAGAGGGTGAGTGCCATTCACCATTCTCCTCCTTCCCAACCCACTCCTATCCTCCAGAAAAGAGGCAGTGACGATGTCCTGAGGCACTCAAAGGCATTGTTAAGGGACCAGGCTGTAGACAGTCAGGGAAGGTCACCTAGTAATTGGGTGAAGTCCAGGAACTGGGTTCACAGTAATCCAGGAGTCAAAGCTAATGTCAGGGTGCACCAGGACCAGAAGTCAACACCAGAAATTCTGATGAGCAAGTCAAAGGACTGCAGAGGAGTCAGGAACAAGCACCAGAGTCTTTGGCTGGATAGTATATTGCTGGCTGGGGCCATACTTTAAAGGCTGGAGCAGGTGGAGGCTGTTTCCTGTGGCCTCAGGGGAATGGTTGCTCTGATGACCTAGTAAGGACTGGCTGGGCCCAGGACACTGATCTAAGTTTGCTGGAGGTGGGGCCTATTTTCCCATAGTCTCAAGGGAGGGAATGCCTGATGATGAATCAGTTGGGACTGGCTGGGCTCATTACAGCCACCACTCTTGACCACAACAGAAACTTATGTCTTAAGTAGGATGCCAGGGCCATCCCTTGGATGTACTGGTCACCTCATGGAGAAAAATGGCTGCTGCAGCAGCCCTGCAATCATGATTGCACAGTGCAGTGGCAACTGGAAGCTGCCTTGTGTGTCAGCTGCCCTAGGCACTTGGTCACCTTGTTATGCCTCTGTATGTGTAGACAGATGGGTCTTCCTTCCTTGGCAGTGAGACTGACATACCCTTCAGCACCCAGCACCATGGCAGGGATTCCAGAACCCCTGAGAGCCCCCAAGAACTCCAGGCTTTCTGCTATAAAGATAAAAGACAAGCTGAGGAGACCCTCTAGCTACAGCTGCTTCTCACAAATCTGCCACAGCTCCCATGTTGCTAAATGTTGAGCTCGGTATTCTGGTTTGCCAAGGAACCAGGCAGGCAGGCTAGCAAGGAGTTAGGTGGGTTTCCAACAGGAAACTGCTTAGCAAGCAAGTTTGGAAACCTGCCGGGGTTTGAAGATTTGTTGAAATCAACATGTTCCCAGAGTATGTTCTCTTTTTGACGAATCATCGTTTTCCTATGGAAAATGCTCCATCAGAAGAGTTCCGGGCAGCTCTAATCAGGGACATTTGAAAGTGATGTGAGGCACAGCACGATAAAGGCAATAACTGTACAAAATTCAAACTCATCTGCATTTTCTGAATCATTCAGCAATTACATTTGTTGTGGAAGATATAATTCATGCATGATTGTTTACAGTTGTTCCTGCAATGTCTATCAATGTACACACTATTATCTTCCTCTCCCTTCTTTCCAGTCTCAGCCAGTAACCACTTCCATAAGCCCTTTGAGAAGGGTGTTTGAAGACAATGTTTTTGTAGAAAGCAAAGATGGAAATGGGAAATGTTTTCACTAACTGCAGCCCAAAAGAAAGCTGCTAATCAAAGAAACGAGTGTTGTTTCCAGGACGTTGTCTGTCCTACTGAAAACAGATTCCAAAGGGGTTGATTTTTTCTCCCTCCTCCTTTTTTTCCCCATTTTTTCACCATACATTTTCCTTTCACCAAAACAGCATGAAACCACCAGGTCTGTCTACATGGGCGGGTCAAGAATAGCGGCAATGGGGATGCAGCCCCACCCCCTTTGGCTGTGTGGCTCGTGCAGTGAATTGAGCGCATCCGGGCAAGGTTGTCCTGGTGTCCCTGTTTTCAGCTCTAGGACCTGCTGCTGTTTTGTCACTGCTGCTGCAGCTCATCCTCTCCTTTCCCTGCTGCTGAATTCACGGAGGAGGCAGGGGAAGAACAGACAGCAGTAGGCTCCAGAACTGCTTGAAAGCAGGGACTGTAGGCAGAACAATTGGTGAGTTTATACTGCTCACAGCACACGTAGAGCTCCTCTGACTTGCTGCTGAGCTCTGAGAGCTCACTGGACATGAGGGGCACAGCCAAAGCAGGGTATGATTGTGTCATTGCATGCCTTATGGATCCACCCCTGCCTGTCTCCCAATAAGGCCTTGTTTACACACAAGAGTTTCATCATTTTATTAGGATACCTAATTCAATTCCTCCATTGATGCAGTGATACCAGGAAATGCTTAGTACTGGTATCTGGTATTTTCCTGAGTGGGAGAGGGAAAAAGCTCTAAGGCACTCGTATGCCTCTATTATTGCCACCACAATCAGGAATTGACCAGTACAAGTATTCCAGTAAGAATCATATCCCTAATCAGCATAGTTTTACCAATAAAAATAACTGTGTGTAAATGAGGCCTCGGGGTAGAGTCACTGGAAGACTTTGGCAGTTTTGTATTGTACCAGTGATGTACAATATCTATAAATCTATTTTAGGAGCCCAATTAATGAGGATTTCTTCAGGTTTGTATCACTGGAGCAGTTAAGCCAGAGCATACCAGAATCTAAGGGTGTCTATACAAGTGCTCTCAGGGGGGAAGCTTTAATTAGAGTGGCTCCAAGAGCTACTCTAATTAAAGCACCCACAGGATCATATGTATTCAGTATCCTGTGCTTCAAAATGGCAGTGGCAGCACTTTAAGGCTAATTTGATCACACACACACACACACACACACACACACACACACACAGCACCCCACAAACCCCATACCCACCCACCCCTACGCCCTCACACCCCTCCATGCCCCCCCACAATATACAAGAGTAAGACTTCGTTTTCAGCTATTATGCAGTTGCCTCTATATACACTATGCAAACACAAACAAATCAGAACAAAATATATTTTAAATTCAAATTAAAATACATTATAGTAGATGTTTGATTTTTATTATATAATTTGTTTGTTTTTCCAGTTCCAAGATGACATCCCCCCCCACTCCCCAAGGAGTACTTCCAGGGGCAAGGGGAGGGGCTTCCTGTGGCAAAAGATCAGGAGTTAGGGTTGGGACTTCCAGTTCCAAGATGGCAACCAGGTGGTGAGGCACCTGTCAAGGGGTGGGGCTACCCTTACAGCCTTGGACAGCTCACCAAAACTCTTTAAGTAGCCCTCCACCTGAAATAATTGCCCATCCCTGCTATAAATGCTCTTTGGATCATAGTCTAAGAAGGTTTTTTTAGAGTAATTCAGAAAGAACTCAACCATGAGATATTTCTGTTTTCCCTCTAAATAAACCATCCATGATAATTTGTTGTGCTTAGCTCATTTGAAACCTCGATTTGAACTTGGAGCTCAGTTCACTTCATTCCATTTTAGAGAGCTCATGTCACACAAGTGGCAGGTTGACCCAATCTTCCTCTGCTTTTGAATGGTGTTGGGCCCTGTCCTTTCACTTAGGAAGCTGAAGACTTTACAGGCAGTTGGGAAACTCCAGATTTCAAGTCCTTTCCTTTTGACAGAACACTTGAGTTGAAGTCTCTCCTGGACTTATTCTGAGCTGTTTAGCTCCCTGGCTGTGTTCCCAGGCTTGTTATCTTGGTGTCAACTCTCCTGCTAATCTTATTAAATCTGGTTGTACTTGGTAATGCTCACCGCCACTGACATGGTTTTCTGTGATAAGAAACGTGATGCTTGCTATAGATGATCTTAGGACTTAACAATGAATGTATTCATTGTCATCTTCAGAGTGGAATCATCAGTGTTAGAACCACATCTGTTCCCATATGGTGGTATTTCAGTGTAGCTTTGCTTCTCAAGTCACCCCAAAAATGTTACCCTCTCCAAAAGGACACAAGTACCTCAGACTATCACACTAAGATGGTTTTATATTTTAAACCAGGGGTTGTCAACCAGGGGTATGCATATCCCCAGGGGTACTTGGGAAGGTCCTAGAAGGTACGCGTGGGTGGGCTGGGATGTAGCACTGCCCACCACCCTATGCCGCCACCTTCCAGGAGCAGGGCCAGGGCAGGGTGAAGGCAGTGGCACCGTGGGCTGCACAGGCACCCTGCTTCCCACCCTAGCTCCGCATCTGGCTGTGGCCCCCACTCTGTGTCCAGCTGCTGGGGCTACACTTACTAAAAAAAGGTTGAAAACCTGTGTTTTAAATAATGAGTTGTTAATATTTTTTTTTCCTTAAGGAGGCAGCAACGTGGCTGTCAATGTAGCAGTGACTAATGCAAAGTTCAGGTGAAGCTGCAATGTTTGTGTACACATCTGCATTAAGAAACATTGAAGCCCAGTTGTTTAGATCTGGGTTTTGAAGTCTGTCTATTGCTAATGTCAGTGTCATTTGTAAAATTCAGATTTTGCTTTCAAACACATCTGAAGCTTGGACACATAACTAAGCGGTAGTCAGTTGAGATGGACAAGCATCACAAATATTTAATTAGATGGATAATATCTGATCTGTAATTCTGTATTCAGTAGAATAACAATAATAATCATATGCTACTCAAGTGGAAGCTGTTTTACAGAAAAATAAACTCAGTAGCATGCCTAAAAGTGTTATCGTGTAAGGGTCTAATCCTTATGTCCATTCTTCCCTGGAGTGATCTTTTTTCACTCACTCAGTAGGGGGACTGCTAATGTGAAGAAGGGTTTGAAGAATCAGGCCCTCATGAAGAACCAGGCATAAGAGAAGATGAATAAGAGGCTAGCATGAGTACAGGCTAAAGGGTCTAGTAATAGTATCAGACCATTGCTATTTGATGTGTTTACACCATAAAATCTATCCACCCTGTTTTTATGCTCCAGTTACCTCAAGCTTAAAAACAGGTGAATGGCTATAACTGTGTAGAAAGATTAAGATTTCTATGCCTTTCAAAGAAGTGTGTTTTGAGAGAGTCTTTAATAAGGAGGAACTGGAAGAATGGCTGGCAGGATCAAAGGAAGGGTTTAAGGCCTAAAGGAAAGAAGGCCTATTAACAACAGCTGGAGAAATAAAGGAGGCAGTTAGCAGAGTTGGGACAAACTGAAAAAAATAAGAAAAGTATAAGGGCAAGGGAGACCTATACAAATGTCATTTTGAGTGAGTTACCTGAACAGATTTTTCATCCTGTCAGCCTCCTGCGTGGAAGGCCCTTGTCAGTCTCATTTTATCCCTGCCTGGTTTATCTTCCAGGTTCATCTTTCCCCGCTTCTCCCAGCTATCTGGGGACAGCAGGGCACAACATGTAGCCTCTATGCTTGTTGCCCAGCCTGGCTGCAGCTCCCTGGCTGGCTTTTTCCAATTTTGTTTCTTCTCATCCATAGATAATTACATTGACCAGAGCCCTTAGGTTGGAAAGATGAAGAGCCAGCATTTATTTTTCCTGATGCAGCATTGCCAACATTCATGATTTTTGGCATTCTTGAAGTCTCCACTTCAGGAACGTGGAAAACTTAGCTCTCTATATATAGAAAAAGAGAGAGCTAAGTTTTTCACATTCCCAAAGCGGAGCCTTTAAGAACAACGCCAAAAATCATGAAAATTGGCAATACAGCTGATGGAGAATCAAAATCTTTGGCAAACTTAAAATTTTCCTTATGAAAATGTTGGTTTTGTGAAAAGGACATTGTCCAGTTTAGAATGATTTCCTGAATAAAAATTACTGGGCAGGACCAGGGGCAAGATAAGTAGCCCAGGTGAAACCAAGTGGAAGATGAAAAGTCTAGATGAAGTCTAAGTTAGCTAAACTATTGGAGACGCTCAGAGGGTTGAAAGTGGACTTCTTACTCTAAGGGTGTTAGGAGCTTCAGGGCCATTAATGCATCAGAACCCAGCTATATTAAAAAAAAAATCATTGGGTTTTCAGGAACTTGCAATTTTTTGAGGTGTTTATAGAAACTCATGCATGTTTTCTTGAATTTGTTTTACTGATATGGTACTTGTGGTCTCTATGGATAGGTAGTGTGCGGCTTTGTTTAGCCTTATCCTTATGTTTATATGAGTTGCGGTATTTGATATAAATGTATTTTTATATGTTATAGTAGGGCCAAGATTGCATAACATAATAATGGTTTTTAAGTGTTACCACTAAACATTGAGTTTTGCACCTGGAAGAGGATTAAAGCTTAAATGGCTGAGAGAAACAGTTACTGTGAGTTAGCTTTCAACATGGGTATTTTTAATGGCCAGGCAAATAGATTTTTGCAGACATAATACAAGACACATGAGCCAGGCCTTTCCAGAGAATGATGAATTTCAGTTTCTGGGTTATAAATGGAACAGGAAAGATTTCTGGTTTGGTAGCCAGATACACACTTGGGGAACTGTAAGTCACATGCACAGTATGGTCTACCCAAGAATCCAGTGTATGAACTTAAACCTTGCCATGGGACCAAGTGTTTGTCTAAAGTTTCCTGGGCATAAGGTGTTTTGATCCCTTGGCCAGTGGGCTAAGTGTAATAGTCTGACAGGAGAATTTGCAGGAAGCCCTGACAGAAAAATCAGAGGCAGCAGCAGCTTTCTAAGCCATGGAGCTCACTAAGACCTGCATTCTTAGAGCTTAGGGCTAAGATGTAGGGATAAGGTAAGATCACGGTCCTGATATTGCCCTTTGTTTATTCTTTTATCTCTCTGTCTCTGCTGTCTACTGATTTCTTAAGACTGATGTTATTTTTATAATAAATCCTTTTGTTATCATTTATAACATTGTCAGTGGTAAGTAGGATTTCAGAGTATTTGACCATACAGGCAGGCCTCTTCTGTGGAAAGGGGCGGGGGGGGAAATCTAGAATTTCTGAGCACAGGATCAGACAAGGGAGTGGTTCCTTTACCTGGTCAAATTTCCTCTGCTAAGAGTCAGCAAGACTTAGGCAAGGCAGATAAAACTGAGGTACCTCGGGCCAAGAAGTTAGTCCCTTAGAGTATCTCAGTCTGTTCTCACAGTGGTCAAGCAACAGATGGCAGAGAGGGGCTTGGGGCTGAAGAGGTGGGAACACCCCAGGAGTGTGTCTCAAATTAGCACCTGGGCTAATCTGGGGCCATGGTGTGTCACAGGGTTAATGTGACAACTGCATTCTTCTAGGGCACTGCAGAGCACAAAACCCAGCCTGCACAATAGGAAATCTCAGGGGGAAAGCATTCTAAGTCAAGGGCAGATCAGTGTATCCAGAGGCTGTCTAACTTCCTTTCCTCTCATAGAATATCTTCCTCCTAAACTTACAGGTTGGGTGTGTAGATGAATCAATTAATAGGAACAGGAGTTGAAATTGAGGGAGCTTTGATTCCTCACCCTCAGTGAAGCTATCCTAGGTAGGCCTTAGGGATGCTAAATTTGGACATAACTAGCTCTATTGATGGAGCATTTTAATTAGAAAGCAAGTGGCCCCATCTGGGACCACATTTGTTCTGCTCACTGCAGCTTTAGAGAGGTGGCAGAAGTGTCTCTAAGACACTTGGTGCACTAGTGTGCCCACTGATGATGGAAGCAGATTTGGCTCCAGTTCTGCTCTGTTATACTAGTTGTAGTAGGCTAGTGTGTTGGGTGAGGTTGTTTGGAATACAGCGTATTACTAATGCACTGATACAGAGCA
This sequence comes from Alligator sinensis, assembly GCF_000455745.1. NCBI lineage: Eukaryota > Metazoa > Chordata > Crocodylia > Alligatoridae > Alligator > Alligator sinensis. The sequence goes on along the minus strand of NW_005841841.1, from coordinate 977,696 downwards.
AGTACACCAGTGGCCCAGGATGGGCTGGTGAAGATCTGTCTGTGTTGTCCCTATGCAATCTATAAATTGTCCTATAATAAGGATTCTTCAGATAGCTCACAAAACTGATTTCTCAGCAGCTATGCATTAGCAGAGTAGTACTATCCCAATGAAGCAGGTTGAAGATTGGATTCTGTACCTGCTCACAGTGTGTCTGTAAGTTATATTGACTTATTTTACTGACTAAATCAATGTTAATGCTAGGTAATCCCTCCAGGTATTGAACAGCTGACCAGCTAAATTTGGCTTATAGAATCTTTAACATTTTTGATAATGTAAAAGGTGGAAAGAGCTCAGATTGATGTTTACACCAGAGGACGAATTTACAGGACAGAGAGAAAAAAATCTTCTCTTTTTGTAAGCAACACAAATAAGCTATGGAAATCACAAAGAAAGAGAATAATGAGAGGACTACATGCTATCACTTTTACAGTCATCCCTCTGGCTAAGCTCCCACCAATATTGAATTCTGGTTCAGATGTGCATGACAAATGCCAGAAATCAGTTCAGGGAACAGGGGAAACTCATTCACCTCTACTTTTTGAGACAAGATGTGTAGTGTGTTATACATCCTGAAATTCTTTTTGATGGAGCATCAGAGAGAGAGCCTAAATGGTTTAAAAGCAGTTTGCGTGAATGAGCTCCCTGCACCCGACAAAGGCACTAATGATAGTACCTGAAACAAATGGAATCACTGAGAAACAGCTCATGACTTGTGCTCACCCCCAAAAAATGCTAGTCTTTTAGTGGGTATTTGAATAAAGGGTGGGATCCTCTGTTATATTACAGCACTTCCAGTAAAAGGTCTACTGGTGCCCTCAGCTCTAAATCCATAAAGTCATTGCATAGAGGGGTACTGCTAAAGCACTCCAGATTTTTCAAAGATAGTTTAAGTTTGACTAGTATCATTCTTTGCTTGTATTGTGCAAAGAGTAGGAGAAGAGTATATTTTAACTATTGAAGGCAGGATTGTTAATTGCCTGAAAAGCCCACACAGTGGACTAGGGTGTCTGCTTGTTTCATTGTGTGAGATATCTGGAGTCTTGAGTCCAATTCGTCCTCTTCCCAATGCACTGGCTACCAGAGGCCAGTCAATTCTTAGGGAAAGCTACCAGTTATCTACTGGCCACAGGCAAGAAGAAGTTATTTTCCTTAGGAGCAAGACAAATAAAAAACTAGGACTCTCAGAGGCATATTTTGTTCCCTGATGGGCTCCTGGAACAGTGCAGTTAGGTGTAGCTGTATTATTCAGAGTAGACTGTAAGGATACATCAGTCTAGCTCCAAAGTAAGCTGTGAAAGCCAAAAAAACAGTAAGGAATTCCTTTTGTGATTATGTTAAAGACAATTAGCTGTTCACTTTTATTTTAGAGCAAGATTGCTGCTACAGCACATGGCTTCGCCAGTCTGCTATTTGGAAGGGCTCTTTATACAGTAAAACACTTTGGGTTCAGCTGCAGGCCTTCAGAGAAGAAAGACGTAGTCGCTGCTGTGACTGCACCTCACATCAACATCTTAGTTAGTCTGAAGTGAACTCAGTCTCAGATACCAACCACTGTGTATAGCCATGGCATCAGGCAGCCCAGTGCAAGGTTTGCCTGTACAAAGTTAGTATTTACCAAACTGATCTCTGTACTACTATGGATAAACTGCTAGTAGTACATGAGCTGGAATTACTTGACCTGGCTGGGATTACTTGACCCCAGCACTCTTTCCTGCCCAGAGCAGGGGGTTGGAGTCGATGATCTAATAGGTCCCTTCCAACCCTAGAAATCTATAAAATCTATGAGCTAGCAAAGTCAAAATTAGTCTGAGGATGTCTGCAGAGCCTTCAGTCACAGCAATAACTTCAATACAGATGTACCCTTTAAATGACTTGGTAGCAGTAATTTATAATAATATGCTTGTAGTGTGAAAGCACTGGCTCCTTTCCCTTGTTGGGAGTAGGGCAAGAGGATATTTTTGCTGAAAAGTTGTCCAGTTTCCCATCTTCATGCTTTCCTTCCATAAAGCCTCAGCTTACATCAATATCCATTAGCCCAAGAAAAACTGAACAGAATTCCCAAATCACCTCCTCCTCAGTATGCTTAGTATATGACACAGTAGGGGACAGTCTTGCTGTCTGCTCAACATTCCCTACTAAACTGGAGAACAAAGACCAGAACTGGGAACTGAGTCCAAATCTGTTCCCACTCGATCACTAGGCCAGCCTAGTGTATTTTTCAGGGTCAGGTAGGTGTTCCTATCATGTTCTACAGTAAACTACGGTGTCATCTGGCAGGTGCAATGTAAATCCTTTCATTGTGACTCACCAAGTTCTTTCACTTCTGAATTGAAATATCCTTTGCTCTTCTGTAGCACTGACAACGTTCCACAGGCAGCAGTACTGCTGGAAACAAATTGCGTGTCAGACTGTGATGGGGACATATGTCAACCAGGGGCTAAATCAAGATTATAATAGCCATTTTGCTTGTGATCTCTAATCCAAGTATGAAACAAGCCAGGCCTCTGGAGATGAAAGACAAGCATATTAACTCAATGCTTCACCCTATTACATGTTTTCCTTCTCAGTGACAGCAGTACCAGTCTTCAGTCTTTTTAGGATACGTTCATCGCTGCGGAACTGGATGGTGAGCAGCTGTGATGGTTCTTTTGAACTCTAGCAGTGTGTTTTACCAATGTGTTTAAACACAGACTTTCAAACAGATAAGACCAAGGAGTGCAAAACAACATGCAACAAGAACCCAGAACAGGGACACAAAACATTCTTCTAGCTGCAAACATAGATTCCTCTGTGTGTGTTGCCCAGTTCATGTAAACAACTATCTGTAACTTTAGTTTCATAGCTCTTTATTTATAACAATCATTTTAATCTATAAGTGGGGGAACCACTCAATCTGTATGGAACAGTTAATTTTGGGATTCAAATAAGTGACATTTCTCAGAATGACAGGTGTTTCACTGATAGGAAGAAAAGATGTAGGAGAAGCTATATTTGCCCTCCAGTAAATTTACCACTGGATTTTCTGGCATAAAATGTCCCAAAATAAATTTGAGATCAGAACTAACCTGGAAAGGAATATCTACAATTTGTCTCATCTTCCAAATGGTAAATTGTTAAAAAATAGCTATAGATATTGACAGTAATAAACCCTGATCAGAATTGGCATTTATTGCAAAATAAATAAACTCACAAAAGACTTAGGCTTCTGTTGGTTGGATACAGCTGACTCGGGGGATGTGGGGGGAGAGTCTTTCCCATGAAAATCTGCTTTTAAACTGAAAAGCTGGGAACAGGAAGAAAGACCTCAGTGAAAGTTCAAAACTGTTTGTGAGAAGAGACTGCTGTATCGTGTAGAAATATTACATCTAGGTTGAAATTACAGATATATTTCTAGCATTTTAAAGTCTGGAGTGAGGAAAGATTTCCTGATTTCAGTCCATAGATCACTGTAGCCGGTTCAGGGTATTGCTAGCTAAAACAGTCTCTCAATGTCCTTTTATTGGCTCTCAGCTTCCGGTAATCACCTGTACTCCCCTGGGGCAAGCTCCCTCCTGGCAGGAGTCAATCAATATCAGCACTTTGCAGTCTCTGATGTGCTCATAGTTTCTGGCTGACCCCAGGACGAAAGCACTGCAGAAAGGGCTCTCAGGCACTGCTGTGCTGACCCTCTAGCCCTCTTCTCCTTGCTCACAGTCTCTCAAGTTTTCTGTCAGCTTCTGGTTCTCAGTCTCCCAATTATCTGTCTCAGCTCTCTAGCTCTCAGCTCTTGACTATCTGCCTGTCCTAGGCTCCTTTCTCCCCTAGCTCCTTCCCAAGGGGCCCTGTGGTTCCTTCTGGAAGTCTCTTTCTGACTTCTCCTCCCTGGGACCTTTTGACTTTCTGCCAGTTAGTTATCCCTCTCAGCTGGCCCCATTGCCTTGGCAGCCTGCAATCACCTCTACCACTTACATCTGGGCTGTAGCCCTTGTAAGCTTGCTCTCAGGTTCTCCAAGTTGACAGATTGCCCCCAGGCTCCTTGAGTGTCTATATACATGCTCTGGAGTGGAGGGGGGAGTGCTTTAATTAGAGTGGTTCTCAGAGCCACTAATTAAAGTGCCTGCAGTGTCATGTGTATTCAGCATCCCATGCTTCAAAATGGCAGTGGGGGCACTTTAACAGAAGCTTGTTTCATCTTTAGTTAAAGTACCCCCACTGTTATTTTGAAACACAGGGATGCTGAATACACATGATGTGGAGGCTGCTGGAGTGCGCTGATTAGCTTGCTCCAGCAGACTCTCAGCGGACTTGATTAATCGTGCATTGCAACAGAGGTCTGTCATGTGTATAAATGCCCCTTGAGCTGGCAGTCTGTTACAATTATGTATATGAATGTAAGTTCCTCTCTTTTCATTATACTTTTCTTTCTTTTTATCACCTCATTCATGCTCTTTCACTATGTAGTGCTCTTATTTGTACACAGATGCGCACGCGCACATGCACGCACACCAAGATTCCCTCTAAGGTGCGCGCGTGTGCGTATGTGCACAACTAAAAGTGTGGTTGTACACAGCCTTTTCAAGGCCGCGCACCAGGAGAGGCTGGGGCGGGAGCTTGGCACAGACTCCACCAGGTCCAAGGAAGTGCTCTGCTCCCCCGCATCAGGACCGGGGGGTGGAGCACTTCTCTGGAGCCGGCGGAGCCCATGCCAGCCCCCTGCCCCAGCCTCCATCCCTGCCTTGCCTCAGCTTGGGGAGCTGCCTGCCCCAGTGAGGCTCCATCAGCTCCTGGACACTGCTTCACTCCCCATTATGGCCTCAGGGGGCGTGTCCCAGTGTCGGAGCTGGTGGAGCCTCACTCAGGGCAGGTAGCGGCTCCTTCCCAAGGTGAGGCAAAGCAGGGATGGAGGCTGGGGTGAAGGGCTGGTGCGGGCTCCACCAGCTCTGGAGAAGTGGTCCTCTCCCTGGCCCTGATGCGGAGGAGCAGAGCACTTCCCCAGATCGGCTCCAGCCTCCAACCCCCCGCCTCTTGGCTCCAGCCTCCAGCCTCAGCCTCCGGCCCCCAGCCTCCTTCAATAAGTGTCCCACACCAGACCGAGGCAGTGCGTGCACATGCACACACACACACACACACACACACACACACACACACACACACTGGATATGGCATATATACATAGATGGGTCAAATTCATCTCCGTTGAAAATATTTGCAGTTCCATTTACTGCAATTGTATATGATCTGCATAGTACACAGATGAGTGCACTGTGCCTTTGCTAGTGTATATAGAACTTTGAGAACTTTCTCAGGAGGGTATAGTTGGTTTTCTCATCTGCAGTTTGTGACATGGAATGTCTGTCCAACTTTGCAAATAATTTAACATTTTGCAGGTTAAGGTAATTATTTTAGCTTATTAAAGGTAATAAAAATAAATCCACTTTTCATCCCCCCTTAATCCTACTCAGATTAGCAGGGATTACCATACAACACACTCCAAACCTAATGTTAAGGTAAATCCTTGTTTTATGGCATTTTGTTCCTTCAGACCTTAACACTACTCTTCTAGATCATATTGGCTAGGGACAAGAATTACACATAAACTGGTATAAGTGATCAGAAACTGGTTCAAATCTGTAACACAATAGAAGTTCAGTGCACATAAACCACTTTCAAAATGGCTGAAACTGGTTTGAGATAAACCTGGATGGATGTAGTATCAGACATAACTGATTTAGGTTAAATTGGTTAATAAAATTCTGTCCCAGATCCCCTCCAGATTCAAGTTAACTCACAGTCTCCTAGCATCCCAAGATGCTTTGCAATCCCCCCACAAATTCCCCTTCACAGGGTGGAGGGCTAGCATTGGCTCAAGCTGTCTGCTTTACCTGAGCAGGGAGGCATGCTCTAGTGCCCCCCAGGTTCTGGCCTGGGCTACTTCAGGCATGTGGCTGCATTTCTGGAATCAAAACTGAATGTCTGTTCACTTGCTTATGGGTTCAGTCTTTGCATTTTAGACTAACCTGCAAAGATTGAATTAATTCAGCCTCAGGCTTAGCCATTAGGTAATTTTTTCCAAGGCATCTAAGTGACTTTAATAACTTAGGGGGATTTTTAAAGTATTTTGACACCTAATGAGGCAAACATATGGCTATTAGGAATTAGGGCTGTATGAAATGGCTGTGTTTCAATTCGGTTTCAGATTCAGCTGTTTCGGAGGACAGTGATTCATTTCGGTGTTTTGGATCACTGTCCTGTTTGTTTCAGTCGAAACTGTTTCAGATTCTGTTTGGCAGAGCCAAATCTCCTCCGAATCTGTTTCAAACAGGTTGCAAGGCAAGCTTCGCTCCCCAGCTGGTCAGGACTTGGGGCTGCAGAGCCTCAGCGGGGAGCAGGATGGGGCCATGGATGGGTTGTCTGGAGGAGGTCCGCTGCCCTCTGTGCATGCAAGGAGACCCCCGCACAGATCTCTGATCTCTATCATGCTGGGTCATGGGGCAGGGAAGCAGCGCAGAGCAGCCAGCAAGCCTGCTGGTCCCTGTCGCATGACTCAGCTCTGCAGGCAGTAGAGATCCGTGCCAGGGGTCTCCTCACTGCTGCTGCCTGACCTGCGCTGCCCCAGTGATGTGGGGTTGTGCAGGGCAGGCAGTGGCAGTGAGGAGTCCCTGACACAGATCTCTGCTCCTTGTGGAGCCAGGTCACATAGCAGGGACCAGCACTGCCCTGCTGTGCAATATGGCTCTGCAGGGAATAGAGATCCATGCTGGGGTCTTCTCACCACTGCTGCCTGCCCCACGCTGCCCTGGATCTCTGCTCTCTGTGGAGCCAGGTTGCGTGGCAGGGGCAAGCAGAAGCGTGGCAAGGATTGGGACCCGAGCGCTGTCAGAGGTAAGTAGGGATGGGGGTGCATATTATAGGTGTGGGGGAGGGCTGTGCTTGTGTGGGGGGACTGTAGGGGGTTGTGTGTGGGTGATGGGGCTGGTCACAGGCAGGGCGCACAGCTCCCCCCCTCACAGCAGTGACTGTGAGGTGCTCAGGGCCCACTGCTGTCAGAGTCCCCCCCAAGGTGTGGCCCTGATTGCCTCAGAGCTGGCACCACCTGTGGTACTCCTTGTTGCGGGTGCAGCCCAGCTCGTCATAGGGCCATATGACTTTCTGAAGCCTGGGGCTAATCACTCTGTCACCCAGGGGCCGGCACTGCTTGTGGGGACCATGTGTCATACCGGACTGGGTCTTGCATGCACAGGCTCCATGCACCACTGGGCTGGTTCCGTGGAGGGAAGACCTGGCCCAGCCAAACACATGGTCCCATGGGAAAAATATTATAGACCAGTGTTCTCAACCAGAGTGTCAAAAGAGCCCTCAGGGGTGCTGCAGTGCAGGTGCTGCCACCATGGTGGCAGCAGCCAGGTAAAACTTCTGTGCACACAGGGCTGTGGCACATGTGCATTCCTGTTGTGTTAGGGCTCTCTGCTAACCCTAAAACAGACAAAGCTGGCTTGCGCTATAGCCATGTCCGGTCCTTCTCCTCCTACCAACACTCCTCCTGGAAACAGAGACCTGTAGGACAGTTCTACCTGCATACATGTTTACAGGAGAATGGAGAAAGGGCTGGCTGGACTGGGAAGGGCTACAGTACAAGCCCACTCTGTCTGCTTTAGGGTTAGCAGAAATCCCTAATGAAGGAAGTATGTGTGTGCATGTGCCACACACAACTCTTCCCAGGCATGTGGGCAGTTTACCTGAAGGCAGCATCACTCAGTTGAAAAGCACTGAGGTAAGTTGAGATGGTTGACAACCACTGTTATTGCTAAGGGCTTTGCCACATTCAAACATGTGGTGGAGGGGTACTTTGATTTCAAGACTTGGGAATGACTATTACAGACCATTAAACACAATTAATGTTGTATGTTTTATATCATAGAAGTTATTGTTTGCTAATGCAGCAATTAAGATTGATTCCTGGACAGAGCACCTTTATGAATACAGTGTAAGGGATCTTACCTAGTGGTTAGGCCACTGAAGGAAGGCAAGGGGTCAGGTGCTGAGTCAGGATTTGGAAGCCAAATTACCAGATCCAGAAGAAAATCCAGGGCAGAGTCCAAAACACAGGCCAGGTCCGGGTCTGTGAATCAGATGCTGAGTTACCATATCCAAGGCCAATCTATAAGCCCAAAATCAAACAACAGAGCCAAGCAGGGTCAGAAAACCAGTAAACAGCTTTGAATGGTAAATCTAAAGCCAGAATCCAGGAATAGAGCCAAACCATGCTCAGGAACCGAGAGGAGAAGATCAAGGAGGCTTACCAAAATAAACCTTGGTCAAAACTATTGACTGACCTGGAGTCTGCTGCCACAGCTGGGACTAAATAGGTAGGCTACACTCCCAGTAGCCAATCAGGAATCCAGCCCATTAGTTAACTGGGATAGAGGTTGTTAGTTACAGGGTCAAGACAGGTGTGTCTACCTAGGAAATTAACCCAGGCTTGGCTACTAGGGCCCCTGACAGACTGTCCACTCAGCTTGAGAAGTAGGGCCTGGCCATTCAGCACTGCCAGCTGTGTTTGCTGAGTCAGCTGAAGGCTGATTCTCCTGGAGCTGAACTCCTTGTTCCCACTTCTCCAGTCAGATAAGCCACCAGGTGGCTCAGCATACATTGCTAGTAGGGCTGTACGAAATTTCACCAGCTGTTTTGATTTGACACTGTTTCGACTCATTTTGAGCTCGAAACAGTGAAATAGAATCAAAACGAAGGGCTTCAAAAGAGCCTTGAAACGAAATGAGGCTAGTCGAAAGGTTTCAAGTTTTGAAGCCAGCAGCAAGGTGGTGGGAGACAGGGGAGAGCCAGGGTTGTGCTCCCAGCAGCATCCCTGGCTGTCTCTATCTCCCACCACCAGGCTGCAGGCAGTCGATCACAGTGCAGGGGAAGAGAACTGAGCCCGGGCTCAGTTCCCCTCCCAAGCGCTGCAATGGGGCTGGGGAAAGGGTCTGAGCAATCGCTCAGTTCCCCTCCCCAGCCCTATGATGGGGCTGGGGATGGGAAGTCAGCCCAGCTGGGATCAGTTCCCATTCCCCATGCTAGATCGGGCTGGGGATGAGAAGTAAGCCCAGCTGGGCTGAGTTCCCAACCCCATCACAACCACTGCTCTGGTGAAAGGAACTTCCCAGCCCAATCTAGCGCTGGGGAGGGGAATTGAGCAATCAGGCTCAGTTCCCTTCCCCAGTCCCAGGCAGCAGCACCAGCTTCCCTCCCTCATCTGGCAGGCAGATTGGAGGCCCACAGCCTTGATCTGCCTACCAAATGAGAGAGGCTGTTTCAAGCTTCCCCATTATAGGTGAAACATCAAAACAGCGTTGAAACAGCCTCACTGTTTTGATGAAGCAAAACGGAACAGCTGTTTTGAATCAAAATGAAATTTGAAATGGAACGCTGTTCCACAGAACCCTCGAAACTCAAGGTGAAACAGAATGGTGCCGTTTCGCACAGCCCTAATTGCTAGCTGCCTACTTGGTTTGAGAAGAGAGGCCGGGCAGCGCAGCTTCCACTGCTTCAGACCCTCTACTCCCTGCATTTTCTCATTTAAAACATGCACCCCAATTTCTGGTAGCTAATTTTTGGTAGGGAGAGTACGTATTGTATGTGAGTAAATACAGCTGCTGCAGCTCTGACTGGCCCTGAGCCTGGTTTGGGATTATACCCACAGCATCTGCCTATGCCTGCCCTGCTTGCCCTCTGCAGCTTCTTCCCAGATCTCTGTCAGGCAAAGGTTAACTCTGGCTTAGACTGAGTACCCTCCTGGGCATGGAAAAAAAAGGGAAACTCCATTCCTTTCCTAACCAGTCAGCGGTGCTGTGGCTGCTGCATGGTCCAGCAAGGGCTGAGCTTCCATGTGCTGTATTTTGGAAGAGAACAGACCCCGAGCAGTGCCTGACGGTGAGCATGGGGGAAAGGACAGGAAGAGACAGAGGCTGCAGGGAATGGGGGAAGCAGAATAGGCAGAGACTCAGGGAGAATGGGGGGAGGAGGGAAGAGGCACAGGTTGTAGGCAGTGAGTGGGAGGGACAGAAGCTGTGGGGAACTGGGGGGTGCCCATGGTTGGGGGGGCAGGAAGGCTACAGGGGAAAGAAGTGGGGGGGCAGAGGGCAAGGGGACTACCTGACCTGCCCCCCAACCAACTGACCTCCCCAGTCACTGCTTTCCCTAATGTAGCAGTGGGGGGAGCAGGGGTGTGAATTTAAGACCACCCTCTGATAATTAGATTTTACACCTGAAAAATTATACAAATCTATAAGTTTTCCGTATATATAATTTAATTATTGGGAAGTCTTAAATGCAGGGTCAACTTAGATTCTAGTGAATACGGTATGAATGTATATTGTAATACCTAAAAGTCTGACTGTATTAGGTTCTCTACAAATATATACCATAATGAAAAGAAAATGTCTGTCCTTAAATGCTTTCAAACGAAGGCCCAAGTCCTGTAAACTTGTATGCACAGGCACATGAATAGATCCATACCTTCAATGTAAATACTTATCTGCTTTGAACTTAGGCATGCACACGACTGTTTGTAGAATCAGGGTCAAAGTATTTGCTATTTGTAAGCTATCCATAGGCTCCATTTGTTTTCTATATTTGAACAACACACAACTTGTGTTGTGACCTACTGAAGGAAACCTGTGACCTACTGGAGGAAACACAAAATGTACAAAATTCAACATGTTTCTGCTTATTTGTCAATACTACATAATTCCTTGTTTAAAAAGACACAGTTGTTCATGTGGCATTGATACCAAATCCTGCAAAAAAGTAACATGTGATCACAATATCTGTCACATGTATATCAGCACATAAACCTACATAAATGATCCTGCTGTCTTAATGTTACCAAAGGGCTATGTGTATTTTTATATGAACAGAAAAAAATCTCTCTCTTGTGGTTAAAGCATTTTCTTACAAATTCTTGGGGTTTTTTGGATGAAAGAGCCATGAAGTTGACTGGAAATAACACCCAAAGGACATATGAAACAGCCTAGTAATAATAATCACATAGTGCAGGTTCCCCATGCATAAAAATCTTCTCTTTTTGTTTTGTTTTCCCCTTTCAAGGTAGAAACAACTGATCGAAGGATTGTGCAAGAGTTTAGTTTATTTAGGAAAAAAAACTCTTGAGTAGTTCATTTCTGCCTTCATCAGAATGCAGGGAAAGTGATTCTGTTGTTTTGTAATAGAAGTGACACCATTTTTACATAAACCTTTAGTAATGGTTACTAAACTTATCATATATAAATGTTAAAATACACTCAGACCTAAACTGAGAGGAAGTCACCCCCAAACAAGAAACAAGCATATATACATTCAACATGGGTGATGTTTTTCAACAATATATTAAATATTCAACTATGAATAGTTTAAACATAATTCATCATTCTGAAACTGGCTGGCTTTTATATTTAAAACTCTGCGTCTGCAATAACATAAGGACATTTATTTTAAATGCAATTTTATTAAATATTACAACTAGTCAAAAATGTGCTATTTTTCCCATGGAAAGTGTTAAATGATCCTTAATGAAAATCTGAAAATTAAAAACTGCCAACAAATGAAAAATAATTAGTTTCCAAGTAAGAATTCTGCCTTCTATTTAAAAGATATAATTTTTTAAAGGGAAACCAAAAAATTGTATAATTAAAACCCACTTCTCCTTACTATGAACTTTATATGGAATTTTGTTTGCCAGAGGTGTTAAATATGTATCAGATCTTTGGAATGCATATTGTTTTTGTAATGCCAGATTTCCAAGGGTTTGCACTAACAACTAGTGGAAGATCTCCCAATGAGCCCAAATCATATTTAAAAGCTCACTATTAGGTTTTAACTAAGTGTGACTGCCCTGATAAGTCCCTGACCCTGCAAGGAATTCATGCATGAGTATATTTACATATATGCATCATCCTAGCATAAAGCTCCTGTTTTATAAAGAGTAATTTATAAATCATTATGTATGTGGATAATCCTAAAATGGGATGGTCTCACATGTATTTGCAGGATGAAGGCCTAATTCTGCACCTTCCTTACTGAAAAAAAAGGTGGATGAGAGAGACAGAGAAGGCATGTAACAGGAGCAGAAGAAATCAATATACTGATTTGGGCAGAAGAAATCAATGTGACAGTGCAGCAGAAGAACTGAATACTGTGATGTCTGCAGAAGTAATCGATAAATGCACATCTGCTTTTCTGATGAGGGGGGTGCATGGACAGATTCAAATAAGATAAAAACTAACCTGGATCTTTATCTGAATTACACCAAACTGGATCTTTCTGGAGGTTGGCTTATATTTATTTACATGCAAGTATAGATAGAGATATATACTTGTCCCCTTTGTTATTCATTCTGTGCTGTGTAACTTCCCAGTTCCAACTAGGTCTGGATACGCAAGTGACAAAATACTGTAAGAGGCTGAACCAAGCATCTCAAGAGAAAAACTGATATTGCAAGATTTTGTGCACAAGTTGGTGTGTACTCAGCTGTTTGGGACAGTTTGGATGATATTCAAATCAGCATCAGACTGCTGGATTACAACCACACTTAAACTCTCCTCCCTGCCCTTAACTATTTGTGGATCCACTATTTGTGTATTGTACACTTTTCTACTATGCCCTTTCAACATGATATTTTCTATGTTTGGCTATCAGTTTAGCAAATTTTGGAACTTGCTAAAAAGGTAGTCCCTCTACTTATACAAGAGGGGAGATTTCTCCCTTTATCTGTCTATGACTCAGTTCTCATTTGACTGGCTGCTTGTGATACGTTATATATTTTCAGGGAACATCCTGTTCGGCCATACCCTCTGGCTTGGATTTCCTATAATGTCTCATGCCTTCTTTCTCCCCGAGAACTGCTTAAATAGCTATAAACTCAAAATTGATTTCCCCATGAAGAAACAGTCTCTCTTTTTTGGCATACCAGGGCATAATTTTTATCCCTCACACAAAAATCCTGACTTTGTCCTACATTAGTTGAAAATATTATTTTCTGGTTTGGAATTGGATATAGGATATTTACATTTCAACTCCAGTGTGTGAGTTTCTGAAATGATAAGATACCATGCCCACAAGCTATGTATCTGACCCCAATTCTGCTATACCATTTATTACATTTATCTCATTGTGGCTCATATGCAGCTCTGCAGTTTCAGTTGCTATACTTGTTATGCTGCCAGCACAGGTTTTACTTAACCATTACAATGCTAATAGCCTGCACTCTGTCTTTAGATGTTTCTGCTTTGGAAAATAGCTGGTGTTTTCCAACCATACACACCCCATCTTAAATTCTTTCTTTCTAATAATATGATTAGTGGTTTCTCTGACGCACAGGTAGATCTTTGCCCAGAAGGCTCTGAACAGTGCTTCCTGTATCTTCACCCCTTCCCCCATTCTGCTTGTCTCTTTTCCTCCCTCGGGCTTTTTTGCCTGTTCCACAAAACACATGGCCAGTTAAGGCAATTGAAGCGTCCAAAAGATAGCTGTATGGTAGAAGGTAGTCTTAGTAAAATAATGCTTAGGGACCTTCTCTGTCAGTTGAATTGGTTGCTAGGGATGTTAAACTGTGGTACAGATAGTTACTAAATCTTGACAGATCTGATGATTGAAGGCTTTTTTTTTGGAATGATATTCCTGTTAGGAGGTTTTAATGTTTGTTTGCAGAGAAAGGGAGAAATATAGTTTTGCTGCTCTTGTAGCTGGTTTGAGATGCTGGCTATGTATGTAAGGCAGTATAAGAATGAGGGAAAGGTTACGTAAGCTGCCCGAGAGAGTTCAGAGGAAGGAAACTATCAGAGATGAATTTTCAGTGTACAAATGTATTCTTTCCTTTAGTTCTTGTTTGAAGCTGTAACCACTATTTATTTTTTACAGCTTGTCCCATCTTTAAACTGCTTTGTTCCGCTAATGTTTGCATCCATGGAAAACAGGCTCAGGCCACTGAATTGATATGACTGGCTAACTTGTATATATTCTGCACTTAAATTGTTTTCTGGTCACACAGTTTATAGTTCCTAAACTACATTTGGTGGCTTACAGGGGAATATGAATGGCACAGAGAGAGAAAATGGCAAATAACCCAGTGGCTCACCTACAGTGTAAGAAATCCAGATTCAGATCTTTACACCACTTTAGTTTTGACCAGGTGAGTGCTTTGAGCTATCCTGAGCTCTCTCTCACACAACATCACCTAATTGAAATGACAAATTCAGGATTTATTTCAATGTTAATTACTGTATGTTGTAGTACTTAGACTCCATCTAGTACCTAGGCTCCAAATGTTATGCTCCGTGGTACAAAGAGCCACAAGGAGCAGTTTGTGCCCCCCTGCTCCTCCACCACTCAGCCCCAGCAGAAGTGAGAACAGCTGAGGATGAAACAGTGTTTCATCAGCAACTGATGCAAAGTAGATATAAGGCCAGGTTCTCTGGACTGCTCTGTGCTCAGAAGGACAGACATACATTGGTAGAACTGCAGAGACACAATATCCTCAGGACCTTGCATTAGTGTATTATACTCCCCAAGAGTAAGAAATACTAGCCATTAGGAAGTTCTTTGTACTCTCTCTTTCC
>NW_005841841.1:957474-963035 GCF_000455745.1 Alligator sinensis | reverse complement strand
TTTCCCTTGAACATTCTTATGGGGGCCATGTACAATGACATTTTTAAACATTAGACTTTGTAACCCAATTGTCAAATAGGTTTTGAAGCTGTTTAGAGGTTGTCTTACTATCTCTTCTACTGAGCTCCCACTGGGGCAATGTTACAAATTATATTGCTTTTCCAGCAAGATGGATGTCTTCACCAGTAGATACAGAACAAAATGCCAATTGCAATTAAAATAACCCCTTTATTTTCAAATATTTGTCATAGTCTATTGAGGAAAAGTGAGCAGTGCTTCTGATGATTTGATCTTTTAGATCTCCAGGCTGAGTCAAATGCTTAGTGTTTTTCTTTACAGGAGAGTGAAATTTTGTTTGAAAAGGATGTAATTATCACCGTGAAAAAGTGGTACTGTGATTCAATAAGGAACATTAACACTTCCAAGAACAAGAGCCAAATTTTTCTATCCTTTACACCATGGTAAATTCAGGGAAACTCTGAGGTCAGTCTACTTACTTCCTCAAAATTAAAAATTTACACTACTATAACAAAGAAGGAAGTTTTATCCTATAACTTTAAAATCATAGCTTTGGCATTAATATTAGAAGCTCAATCCCAAGGCTGTCAGAAGAGGATCTCAGGGATCTATTTATTGACTAGGAAAGAAAGTTGCTCTTTCAGAGAGTCTGAGTGACTGCTCATCTATTTTGATCTTCATTAGACTTCCAGAAAAGCAGAGAAAATTTAAAAAGAGACAAGTTGTCCATCTTTTACATACTGGGAACAGTTCCAAAGTGATAATACATATTAGAGGTTCAGAAATCATCACTTAGGAAAACAAGCATGACTTAAAAAAAAAATGAAGCACTCTGTAAACCGTGAAGTCTTAGGAAGAGCTGAGTGAACTATGCATTTGACCTAGGCCTTTTTTATCTTCACAGATCATCTGTCAGTAGGTTTAGGTTCTCATACAAAAAACTGTTTGTTATTCAGAATTATATGGTTTAAAAGCAACAATATTTAAGACTAAAGGACTCATAGTCCAGCTGCCATAGAACTGGGGTATTTGCTAGTCAGAAATCTCTACCAACTTTGTGAACACCTATAAATTGTTCCTCTTCAGTGACTGAATGAATTCCAAGCACATAAATGCTTTTAAGACAGCCAGGCAACGCCCTCGCATGAATATGAATGCACATCCTATCGTTATGAGTACACCTTTTTCTCTTTTCACAGACATCTCCTTAAGCAAAAGTTGCCGTGTGTAAATGTTCGAGGAAGGGTTGCTAGTGCCACCTAAGCAGATTTACAGCTCTCATTCTCACAAATGGCTATCCTGTGTGATAGACACCCATCCCTAGCCTTGCAGTAAGGATCAGGAGATAAGCATCATATCTTGTTGTAGCGTCCTCTAATTTACAAAGAATGGGTGCATCTACATGAGATGCTTAATTTAGCATTAGCATAGTTTACTGTGAAGTAAGCATGTGTGTCTATAGTAAACCTATAGTAATCATGCAGTAAACATCTCTAATCCCGAAAAAATTTGCTACCTACAAATGCAAGTAGAAAATTTGCTCTAGATTACTAATGGCACTGTAGCACTCATGTAGATGCCTGACTGGGAGCAAAAGCTGCTCCCAGTCAGCCATCCACCAGAGGGTGGGAGATAGCTCCCTGACCCTAGGAGCTACCTGCTGGTGGGGCAGACTACACCCCAGGAGCCCAGGTGGGGACTATGTCCCTCTGCCCCGGCAGTAGGGAGCTCCAAGCCCCACACTTTGAAATCACAATTGGGGAGTGGGGGGCTAGGAGACCCTTATCTTCTGGCTGTGGCTCCATGACAGCAGACCATTGCTGGGAGATATGGGGCCACTGCTGGGAGACCTTGGTCCCAGAGGTTGTGCTGGCAGCTCCCTCCCAGTGGGGGCCAGGAAGCCTGTTTCCCACCCAGCTCCACAAGCTGGAGGGAACAAGCTTCCCAGCTGGTCCCCCCCGCCCCCATCCCTCCCAGCTCCATGCTTGTGGAGCTGAGTGGGGAACAAGCTTCCCAGCCTCCACCTGGCATGTGGAGGAGGGAGGGTTTGGCAACTGTCTTGGTCAGGAGCAGGTCCCAGCCCCATGCCCCAATTGGGTGATTGAGGCATGGGGCTTGGAAAGAACTGCAGGGGTGGGGTAGATCCTAGCCCCCTGCCTTGATCTGCCGGTCAGACAGCTAACAGCTGGCTCACTGCCCCTTTGGTGGATGGAGGCAGGGGGTTGGGACCTGCCCTCCCCTGCAGCTCTTTCCAAGCAAGGTATAAAAGGAGACTCCCCAAATGACCTGGAAGCTGGAGAACAGGTGAAGTAAATAGGGCAAGCAGTTTGCAGGGAGTTTGCTGGTCAGTTCACAGGCCAGTTTGCCCTCCCCCTGCCACTTTGAAGGGAGAGCCTTTTAGCTTGGTGTGAGGAAGCAGAGAAAAAGGAACCCTTAGGGCCAAGGAACAATAAACAGGCCAGCTTTCAGGTGAATTTGCTAGGGAAGGTGTGCTTGGAAGAAGGGCAGTAAGAAAGAGGCAGATTAAGAGACCCAGGGAAATGACTGAAGGACATTGCAATGCCAGAGCCACTGCCACTGCTTGCACCTGTGAGGTTTCTGTCCAGGCAGGACCACTCACCATTGACACTTCCATCCAGGTCCTAGTTTGGCACTGTGGGGACTGTGGCTTACAGGTTCCTTCGAGTGATGGCCAAGTGGGGGATGCCTGCAGTGAGTGATGTCTCCTGGTAGTGTTTTTCAGGAACCAGGTAAGAGATCCTCCACCATAAGGAGTTAATTGATTCGATGATGGCGGAGACCTCCGGGACTGTGGATGAAGGACTGCCAGAGGAAGTGCTAGGGAAGGGAAAGAACATGGAAGGGGGAAGCTGGAAGCTTGTGATTTCTGGCAGCAAGCAGAAATCTTCATCTCCACCTGCAGCAGTTTGTCTGGAAAAGAGATATGGAGCCCTAGGAACAGAGGGCAAGAAGCACGTTCCATGGGTGGAGGAGGACAGGCCAGGCCTCCCCAAGGTGGGAAGGATCAAGACCAAGACCACCAAGACAAAGCGATGGGTGGTGGTTGTTGGACACTCCCTTCTGCAGGGAATGGAGGGATCCATCTGATGACCTGACCTGTTGTCTCAGGAAGTCTGTTGCTTGCCCAGAACCCAGATCCAAGATGTCATGGAGGGATTACAGAGACTTATCCAGCCCTCTGACTGAGACTTATCCAGCCCACAGTATTCATCCATAGGCACCAATGATACTGCCAGGGGAGACCATAAGCAGATCAAAAGTGACTACAGGGCTCTGGGTACAAGTGTGAAGAGGACAGTGGCTCAGGTGATGTTTTCTTCAATCCTCCCATGCAAGGGAAAAGGCCCAGGAACAAGCAGGTGCATCCTGCTGATCAATGCTTGGCTGCACTGGTGGTCCTACCAGCAGGGCTTTGGCTTCTTTGACCATGGGATGATGTTCCAAGAAGAAGGATTGCTAGGAAAAGCTGAGATCCACTTGACAAAGAGAGGGAAGAGCATCTTCACAGACAGGCTTACTAACCTAGTGAGGGCTTTAAACTAGGTTCGTGTGGGACGGGGTGGAGACCAAAGCCCTGAGGTAAGTGGGGAAGCAGGAGATCTGGAAGAAGAGCAAGCAGGAGGGGGCAACAGAGGAGATGTTCTTATTCTTCCTGAGAAATCATGGCAATCAACTAGTTACCTTTGGTGCCTGTACCTGAATGCACAGAGCCTGGGAGACAAGCAGGAAGAATTGCAGTCATGGAGCTAACACATGACTGGAATAACAGAGACTTGGTAAGATAGCTCACGTGACTGGAACACTGTCATGGATAGGCAGGGGAGAAGAGTAGGACGAGTTGTACTTTATGTAAAAGAGCCATATGTTTGCTCAGAGCTTCAGTATGAAACTGGAGATAGGCCTGTTGAAAGTCTCTGCGTTAGGGTCAGGGGAGACAGCAACAAGGGTGATGTGGTGGGGCTCTGCTATAGACCACCAGATCAGGAAGAAGTGGTATTTGAGACTTTCTTCAAACAGCTAGAAGAAGTTTCCCAGTCACAGGCCCTGGTTCTCATGGGGGACTTCAATCACCCTGACATCTGCTGGGAGTGCAATACAGCAGTGCTCAGGCAATCCAGGGAAGTTTTTGGAGAATGTTGGGGACAACTTCCTAATGAAATGCTGAAGTGGCCAAATAGGGCCCATGCTCTTCTTGACCTGCTGCTTACAAACAGGGAAAAATTAGTGGGGAGTGTACTAGTAGATAGCAATTTGGGCAGCAGCAACCACAAGATGATTGAATTCAGAATCCTGAGGAAAGAAAGGATGGAGAGAAACAGAATAAGGACCCTGGACTTCAGAAAAGCAGACTTTGACTCACTCAGGGAACTCATGGGCAGGATCCCCTGGGAAGCCACTCTGAGGAGGAGAGGAGTCCAAGTGAGCTAGCTGTACTTTAAAGAAGCCTTACTGAGACTGCAGGAACAAACCATCCCGATGTGCAAGAAGACTAACAAGTATGGCAGAAGACCAGATTGGCTTAGGAGGGAATTCTTCAGTAAACTAAACCACAAAAAGGAAGCTTATAAGAAGGGGTAACTTGGACAAACAACTAGAGAGGAATATAGAAGTGTTGCTCAGGCATTCAGGGACGAAGTCAGGAAGACCAAAGCACAATTGGAGTTGCAGTTACCAAGAGACATGAAGGGTAACAAGAAGGGTTTCTACAAGTATGTCAGTAACAAGAGGAAGATAAGGGAAAGTGTGGGTCCCTTACTGAATGAAGGAGGCAACTTAGTGACAGAGGATGCAGAAAACTCTGAAGTACTCAATGCCTTTTTCACCTTAGTCTTCACAGGCAAAGTCAGCTCCCAGACTACAGAACCTGACATCACAGTTTTGGGGAGGAGTTGAGCAGCCAACAGTGGTAAAAGAACAGGTTAGGGACTATTTAGAAAAGCTGCCCATATTTAAGAAAGGGAAAACGGAGGGCCCAGGGAACTACTGAGCACTCAGCCTCACCTCAGTCCCTGGAAAAGCCATGGAGCAGATCCTCAAAGAATCCATTTCTAGGCACTTGGAGAAGAAGGGGATTAGGAACAGTCAGCATGGATTCACCAAGGGCAAGTCATGCCTAACCAACCTGACTGCCTTCTATCCAGAGCCAGATGACTGGCTCTGTGGACATGGGGAGACCAGTGAATATGGTATACCTTGATTTTAGCAAGGCATTTGATGTCTCCCAAGCAAGATAACATTCTCTCAAGCAAGCTAGGGAAGTACGGGACTGTAAGGTGGGTAGAAAACTGGCTGGAGCATCAGACTTAGAGGGCTTGATGTCTAGTTGGCAGCTGGTACCAAGTGGAGTGCCCAGGGGTTGGTCCTGGGGCTGGTTTTGTTCACTATGTGGGAGGATGTAGGGTTTGCAGATGGGGAGGACATGGGGTGTGTGGATGGGTGTGGAGATGGTGTGGGGGGATGTAGGGCAGCATGGGGTGTGTAGGTAGGTGTGGGGGGACGTGGGGGGTTTGTGGAGGGGTTTG
>NW_005841841.1:933685-957423 GCF_000455745.1 Alligator sinensis | reverse complement strand
CTGCCAGCCAGGCAGTCAGGGAGGTCATGGCCTGCTGTAGGCACAGCCCCACAGCCATGCATTGCTGCCTCACCCTCATGGAGAATGAGCCCAACTTGACCTGGCCTGGTTCAGCCTGCCCCACTAGCACACACCTTTGGACAGGAGCCACAGGTGGTGGCAGAAGCTGTCCTGGTCCTGCCCAAAGGCATGCTGGCCAGGATGGGTTGGACTGGGCCCATTCTCCATGTACAGATTGCAGGTGAGGCAGTACTGCAGTGGGCACAGCCCAGCTGGCTGCTGCTGCCAGCACTGGGAGCTGTGCACCACAGGGGGTGAGGGGCAGGCATGTGGTGGCCCCCCCTCAAACTGCCCCACAAACCCCACATCCTCTGCCACTGCCCATACACCCCACATCCCTCCACACCCCCCAAACAATCCCTCCACACCCCACATCTCCCCCACATCCACCAACACCCCGCAAACACAAACCCTGCCAGGAACCACATAGCACCCCCACCCCCAGTTCCTGCTTACCTGGGACAGCGCATGGGGCTGGGTCATGCCATAGTCTTGCACCACTCCTGTTTGCCCCACCCACTAGTGCAGCATGCTGGGGCAGCAGGAACACCATAAAAACACTGTGGCCGGATGCCAGAGCATCTCTGGAGGACCCAGGTTCTGCTTGCCTCAGGGCACGTTGCAGCACTGTTCCCTGTGCCGCTTTTCTTCCAGGTGTTTTTTTTATACCTGGAAATCCAGAAACTTAGAGCCCACACTGCAAATATGCAGTGCAGGGAACATTTTTTCATTCTTAGCGTGCCTCTTGAGGCATCTCAAACTGGTTTGAGATGCTGCAACAGGCACGTGTGTGCTTATCTGGACACGCCCAGAAAACCCAGAACCAAGGATGAAGAGATGGCCCTAGACGACGAGTTGGACCAGGGACTTTGTCACATCACGTACTGTTACAGTATATGTATCTATATATCTAGATCTATACACCCACACACACATACACACACACACATGCTCACATACATATAACTATACATATACACAGATTATATATATAATCTGTGTGTGTGTGTGTGTGTGTGTGTGTGTGTATTTCATGCCTCTTGAACCAGAGTCTATAATACACCTTGAAAGACAGTGCTTCTTTAATATTTGAGTCAATTTTATCTTCCTTTACAGTTGGATCACCACATGTACTATAATGCTGGAAGATATCAAGTGCCTACCTCACTTCACTGTCACAGTCATTTATTATTCTGTTGTGTTCATCCCTCATTTCCTTTAACTGTAAGTGATCTCAAATCACTTCTTGCTGCTTGCTTGCTTTTGACATCAATTTACAAACAGCATTTGTTTCCCCTAAAAAAGTCCATTTATGTTTACCTTTAACTGTTTTGGCAAAATAAGATTTTTTAGATAATATTTATTCTCTTGACTGAATTTGGCTACTTTGATTAAAATTTTAAAAAGAAAAGAGGGTCATAAATAGTGATATAAATTTCTATATATGTAAACATATTGAAGCCAGGTTCTCTCTCATATATATGCACTTTTATACAAAACAATTTTTTAGCATCAAAATAAAATCTTATTTCTGTGCCCCAACCCCACAGAGGAAAGTAGAGTTTCTAACCAGCCTTTTACTTCAGATCTTTCGGGTTATAAGATATAGAATTCAGTAACCAAAATGCCTAGAAAAAAGTTTTTTTAAAAAAGGGGAGAGGAAGGAGAACCACAAGCAAAATGAAAGAAATGGTATTTCATATGTGTGAAATCAGAGGCTCAGTGTTTAAGAATTATATTCAACTGGGTGACATTTAGCCAAGTATAGCATCTGCACAACAGCTTACAAGGCAACCAGTAACAAATTGCATAGCTCTCTACACATATTGTCACACCAAAGATCACCACAACAAAATATTTCTACTTTTTTTCCTATGTATTCCCAGAAATTTCAAATTTCACTCCTTTTTCACTCTGCCTCTTCAAGGCAACATCTTCTATTGAAGAAGCTTGGACAAGTCTCCTTTGTAAAATATTTGTGAGTGGTGGAGAATAATGTGGTGTGTATATAGATATATATATATATATAGAGAGAGAGAGAGAGAGAGATATCTATACACACACACACACACACACACACACACACATATATATACCTCATTATTATATATGTATAATAATATACATTATTTTATATATATATATATATATATATATATATAACTTTTGCCCAGAGCTGAACACAGGGATCAAGAATTAAACTGTCAATAACTGATATGGTATGTTGCTGTTTCACTATCAAAACTGTCCTTAGAGATTTTTTGTAAAGCTTTCCTACTAAATTTTGTCATCTCTTGGAAATTCTATGTTTGGAGGTAGCTGGCATGTAACAAATTTGAAATGAAATTATTATACTGTATTCAATTTTCTATACATTTTAGAATATGATTACTAATGGTTATCATAAGGATTATTCACATTCCCTTTGAATGTTATGAGGTAGAAAATAATTTTATTTCTTAATATTCAATCTATCCAGAGAATACTGTGAGGAACAACTATGCTATCAATACTACAGACTGAAAACCCTAGGAAATTATAGATTGCTTTGAACTGTAGAATGCACCTGTTCAGGAACATAATTTATAATAATCTGTCACCATTTTGTGCAATTGGAATGTAAGGCTATGCTAACCAATGGTAACTGGTTCTGTAATAAACTCGATGGCCACGTCCAGATGAACAGGTGTGTGCACTTGCAGCAGCATAAATAGTAGTGGCACAAATTTGTGCTGCTACTTTGTGCCACAGCACATGCCCTTGCATGTGCACTGTGTTGTGGGACATGTTGTCCCACTGTGGGCAAACTGCCCTTGCCTATCTCCTCCTGGCTTCTGGCATGATGGAGCAGCTGGGACACAAATGGAGCATAGAGATGCTCTGGCCAGGAGCCAGAGCATCTCACTGAGCATCTCACTGGAGGACCAAGCATCCATTTGTTCTGGCACATGCTATTGGACCATGTGCTGCATTGCTTTTATCCCCTGTGCTTTTTTTTTGCTACTAGGAAATCCTAATAGCAAATTTTGCCCCCGCACTGCAAATTTGCAGCACAGGGCATGGTTTAATGTTCCCACTGTGTGGTTTGTGGCATGGCATCACAAAGAGGTTTGTTCATCTGGACGTGGTTGATAGGCACAGGCCCATGGCTTAGCACTATTTGAAATTTCAATATTTATATACAACGTTTAGACGTGTAATTAAGAGAACATAACATATTTAAAAGGGAAAAAGTTTTTCATTATCTTTCCTTAGAAAGTTCTATACTATATTTTCCTTTAAAAGTTCTATATTATGTGGGTACAACTTGAATTGCTAAGTTTTATCACTAAGTCATAATGAAAATAGCATATATAAAACAGAGAAATCTACACTGATACATTTGGGTAAAGAGGTTTAGGAGAAGGGCCTCCACTCCTCCATAGTGGGTGTGTCTACATGTTCATTAATGTGCTTTAGATAATGTGCATTAAATTTAGTGCCTCCATTGTGAGGTACTAGAAAAAGGTACATTAGCTTATTTTAATGTGCATTAACTAAAATGCATGGTCTTTTGTGAAGCTTTAGTGCACATTAAAATAGGCTAATGTGCATTAAAACACATATGTGGACGCGCCCACTCTTGCCTAAGTGTACATGTCAAAGGTCTTGGTGTGATGGTCACAGGACTCTTGTACAAATGCACTCATCACGCACCTGACTAGACCTCTTACACGTACATGTACACGATTCAGAGGATCGACAGTTGCCTACTTTATAGAAATATGTCACTGTAGCAATTCTAATCTTCCTGTCAAAAAATCTGCTCAAGAAGTAATTGATTGCTATCTAGAAGAAGCTTTCTTCTCTATTCTCTGAACTTTCTGGAATCATATTTTCTATTCAAAAGACCATCAGTTGTTTCAGAAAGGCAAAAATGAGAAGTATAACTAACAAAATGGTAACTTCTGGTTACCACAACTGTTCAACTGCTTTACTTCAATTATTTTACACAAATAGTTCAGGCATCTTGTCTGGAAACATGATCCTCCTTTACCAAAAGCCAGAAAGACATCATTATTTATTCTCCTAATGCCCCAGAGAAAGGATCATTTCAAGAAACAATTAATTTAATCTAACAACTGTGAAATATACAAACAACAGCAAAAATGAAAATCCAGAACATTAATGTGGGAGGTTTTTGTAACCTCTAAGGGTTAGGAAATCACTGAAGGAAGTTGATACAGAGATAAAGAAAAACATGGTTGAGGAGCCACGATAATGTTATTAAATTTGGGAATTAAATAAAAATGAAAAACCAAAGAGAAAAGTCAGAACAACTGAATTTGAAGGGCCAGTTTGATCAAATTAACTGAAATGGAAGTTGCTCAAGGGGCAGAACTATGCAGCCATTTCAAACACCCTGGTTCATAAGCCACCTCAGTATTCAGCCAATTGGGATACAGGTTGTTACAAAGGCGATGGAACCTGCACTGCACTTTTTCACTTACTAACAACTTGGTGTAGTACCGCTGCAGTTCTGGTACACAGTGCTCTGTCCAGAGCAGGGGGGCTGGACCCGATGATCTCACAAGCTCCCTTCCAGCCCTAAACTTTTGTGAATGTGTGTGTGAATTTCCAGCTATAGGGGTCCCTGAGAAATAGCATTCATGTATGTTATCTGCAAGGGGAAAGCAAAATACTATATATAGGCAAGAGAGCTGGGGAAAGGCAGGGCATAGAATACACATGGCTCTGACTCAGACTGACTAAATATCTTGAGATATTAACTTGAAAAGAAAAAATTCTTAAAGTTTTCCTTGGATAGTTTAAGCAAAAGTATAAGTTCCTTTAACAATCCAGTGGCGAAAGACTCTGCAAAGCTGGTAGAAAAAGACACTACCATAAAGGATGGGAAAATAAAGCTCCAAACTACAGTCCTTTTTCTCCAGTCTAGTTTTGCTAACACAAAAAGATCCAAAGCAATAAGCCAAGCAGCTCACAAACTTGATCATAACCCCAGAAGCCTCTCCAACTATCAACATGAGAAAGCAAGACACGCGAACAAATTACCCCAGCAGCTACTGCCTTTATGTTTTTATAACTGTACCCGCCTCCGTTCCACCAGGAGTTCGCGCGCCGCCTTCGCCCGGACCCGATGTTTTGCACACCCGGGCTTCGTTCGTATCGCCCAGGTTTTGCCCCGCCTGGTATAAAGGGAGACCCCAGAACTTGCCTGCCACGACTTTGATGACTCTTTCAGTGGGGGGTCTTCCCTCGGGGCATCCCCCGGTGCTGGCGTGCTTCCTCGCGGGAACTCTCGGGGCTCCGTCCTCCCCTACACCCCGGCCATACGCCCCCTCAGGTCTTCCTATTCTGGTCCCCCAATCCGTCCTTGCCTCACCCTCTCTTGGTTCAGTCCCGCTGGTGACTACCAGCGGTCTTCGGACCGGTCGTGCCTCTCCCCGTAAGGATGCCGGCTTACGCCCCCCTTTCTTGGGCTGCAGATGTCCGTTCTGCTCTCCCAATAGTTCTCGCCCCAGTTACCCGTGCCGTCGGCTCTATAGCGCGGGGGATCATTGGCCCCATTCTCGGTGCAGTCGTCGCCCCAGCTGGTTCTGCTGCGCTGCTCGTAGCCTGCTCCGCCTCTGCTCGGCGTCGCCCCGCACTCCGCAGGTGCTCTGCTGCGTTGCTCGCAGCCTGCTCTGCTGCGCTGCTCGCAGCCTGCTCCGCCTCTGCTCGGCGTCTTCCCGCACCACACAGGTGCTCCGCTGCGTTGCTCGCAGCCTGCTCTGCTGCACTGCTCGCAGCCTTCTCTGCCTCCACTTGGCGTCGCCCCGTCCTCCGCAGGCGGCGGCTGATCCCCTGCTCGTTGGGGCTCCGCGCCCCGTCTCGCTCCCTTCAGCCGCCCCTCTGCCTCGGCACGGTCGCCATTTATTTCTCCCGTCCGGCGTGCCCCGCCCCCGTCATTCAGCCGCAGCCGAATAAACGCCCGGCTGACGACCCGCGCCGGCGCTACCGGCGCCTGGGGTTTCTTCGGCTCCTCCAGCCCTGCTGGAGGTAAGCAGACCCCTTGACCGCCGCGGGGGTCTCCCAGTGCCTCCGCTCCCCTGGGACAATAACCTTATCAGGGATCACCTGTATGGTAAGTTAGGAACCTGGATTCTCTTTGTAACCCTTTATATGCTGGAATTTACAGATTGTCTTTGTACTTGAGCATGGGACAATAAATGAACCATCTCCCCCACAAATGTACGTATGTACAACATTTGCATGTACCGGTAGCTACAGAAGTACTCTTCTGTAGAGTACTCTGTTTCAAAATGATTCGTGTAAATAAATACATTCTACAATTATTTATCACTGGGCCAGCACTTGCTGGAATTATTTTTAAAAATAACAAAAACAAGAGCGGTGGAAGATAAAGGAGAATGAAAAGATTAGGTTGATAAGGGTGCTTAAATGTATAAACAAAATACAAATAGCCACGGAAATAAAGATAAACAGTAAGTTCTTTAAATACACATGAAGCCACAAGCAAATAGTGAGTCATAAGGGATAACAGTTGGAAAGTACAGATGAAGTGATATTGTTGAGAGTGCTTTTGTTTCACTGCTCACAATAGAAGCTGAAGGTCATATTCCAGAGATTGAGATATATTTTCCTGGGGGAGAAAGTAAAATGTTAAAAGACTTTATGATTACACTAGAACAGATAATTAGGCTATAAGAAGTATTAAAGGTTGACAAGGCATGGGGCCCAGAAGAATTCCAGAGCATAGCAGAAAGGGGGGGGAAAAAAGACAAACATCTTAAGACAAAAACAAGAAATCATGGATTGGAATAAAAGACAGGATTTGCTTCTGGCCTCTCAGCAATTAAGGTACACTGAGCCTTATTTATATAAAAGATAGCTAAAGTTTGGAATAAACTGTAAAAGCAGTAGAAGCAAAGAATGTAAATCAGTTACAAAGAAAATAGGGTACAATTTTGTAGGTCAAAATCCAATTGTATAGTCCTTATTTAAATCACAGGGGGGTTCCATTATGCAAGTAAGGTATAGATTTGTATTTTCATTGTAAATCCTGGTTAATCCTCCTGTTTTCTAGAACTTGTATATTCTGAGATCAGGGACATTCATTAATTATTGACTTACCTATTGGCAGGAATGGCATGGTCTAATGGCCTGAGTACAAAACTGAGAGCAAAGAATTCAAGTTTTAATCTGACATTAACATTAACTCCTTTGTGGCTTTAGGCAAGTTACATGTCCTCTACAAAACCTACCAATTCTTGATATGAGAGAATTCCTAATGGGTTTTGATACCTGTCTTACTAAACAAACTTATCTTTAGCTACCCTTGTATTATTTTACTTAATTTGGCAAGAACCATTACTTTATTCCAAGCCAAACTCAACTGCCTCTCAGCAGTGTGATAAACAACTCACCCAAACATTTCCTTCAAAAACGTTCAATCACCTTCAGCCTTAATGTACATTAATGCCAATGTGCAAAGCCCAACAAGATCTAATGATATCTGTGGACTTTGGGATCAGGTATAAACATTACACTTTTACCAGACTAAGTGATCAGAAACCAGTCTATACCCATAACAAAAGTTTCATGCACACAGACTGTTTTAAAAATGGTGGAATCCAGTCTAAGATTTGCCCCTCCACCAAAGGGCAAATGTGTGTTCTGTTTGTTACCAATCTGAACTGCGCCGCTTATAGAAAATGCCGTAACTTAGATCAATTCTGCCTTGGACTTTTTGAATGCGTGTATCTAGCTTAAACATATGGAAAGATGTATATGAAGGTTAAGGTTTATGCCCTTATGACCTTGTATTGAATAGTTATCCATTGTATTGAAAAGGTGTCATGAAGAACTAGCCAATTCCTTTGCTAGCCATCTGTTAGTGCAAGATTGTTCTTTCTACACTGTATATTCAAATGCTTTGCACAGTCTAGTTTGAAATGATTTAAGCAGTAAGACTTCCTCTGATGTCTGCATTTTTCAAATATTTGGAACAGGTGAACTTTAGGAGTTGCCTTTTATTATAGCTCAGATTTTTTGAATGTTCCTCAAAGTGAATCACTGGGACTCTCAACTGAAGTGGATACCTGTAAGCTTTATTGATCATGTCTGGTCTGGTCTGAAAGATTATTCCCCAGCCCTGACTAAACTCCCCATGGGCAAATCTGAAACTCCTGAAAAAATTGTGCATCTCTACTGACTTCAACAGAGCTACACCAATTTATACCAGTTGGGGATCTGGTCCCCAAAGAACCTGTCCCAGTATTCACTAGAATACGTGTAAAAACTTAGATCCATGGTGCTTAACCTATCCACCCCTGTGGGCCAAATGAGTGGCACAGAGCCAGTCCATGGTCTGGATCCCATACACAGGGTCAGTCTGCAGACCAGATCCAGGACATGGTTGGCATGAAAGGTTGGTCTATGAGTGTGACCTTGTGCACTGGCCCAGCCCCATACCAGATTTGAATGCTAAGTGACCCCATGCACTGCCCCAACCCAGTGCATGGGGGTCATGTCATCACTCTCATGGTCACTACTCTCCTGCTACCAAATTTCCAGACCTGTAGGGAGCCCCATGGACTGGACGATGCGTCTCTGTGGGCCAGGTCTGACCCATGGGTCGTAGGCTGAGCACCACTGTACTTTTGTTCTGACACTGAATATGGAGGAAGATTTCTTAGGACACTAGATAATTAGTTTAGGACATTGACTTGAAGGTCCAAACTTTAAAGAAGTTCTGATTCAGAACATATTGCAGAGCTGAACTGTGCAATCCAGACTCATCACAAGTGATCATTTCTCAGCTTTGACCTGTTTTGCCATACTGCAAATACAGGCCATCATTTTCATACTTGGAGGCCTAGGTGCAGATAGCTAGTTGAAATATGCACATGCAAATATGTGGCCTGATTCTCAGAAGTGTTGACCTCTTACCACCTTCATTGACCTCAGGGGGAGAAGGAGAATGCTGGGACACTCTTTATCTTTGAAAAATCAGGCCCTATTTTATTTCAATTCAGATACAGTCCATTCTCATTGGCAAGATTCTTTTATGATTACTGCTTTCTAACTATCTTCAACCCAATGAATCTTCAATTTGGATAATTCTCTCTTCTATCTGTCTCCAATTCCAACCACTCTCCAGTTTTTTACTCCATTCATTTCTTCAGGGTGACACTTTATTTACATTAGTGTAACTGAAAGCAGAATCAGGCCCTGTATTTACTAATATTTTCCTGCATTGAAAATTACATTTTTTTGCTCTTATTGATGATCTTACTAGGTCACTTGACCTTGTTCTCTGTTCTCACTGTTTTTCATTACCTTTCAGCCGAGCATCATCTCAAATACAAGACCAGCTTTTCTGCTTCATAACTCCTTTTGCCTGAATAGAATCTGTTCCTTTGTCCAGTTATTTCAGAAAGTTAAAAAGAGTCAAATGCCTATTCAGCAAATACTTTCCATAACATATACATAGGATACAATCACCTTGTTTTCCAACATTTGTGAACAGAAAAAAGCAAAATCAATTGCATAATATATTTATTATAAAGTATTTGCCAAGTTTTACAAGCTACACAGTAAAAACAGAGACATAAAACCAAGTGATAAACTCAGCAGTAGTGGGTATTATAGATCGCTATTAGTCATGGTTTAAGAAAACTATGGATCTCTTGGACTCTGTTACAACTGATAAGACTTTAAAAAATATTAACCCTTTGAAACTACTTCTAAATAGAATCATAATACAGAGTGTGATCACTGTGTATTACAGGTAACAATTTCTATAGAATTGTAATTAGGATAATTATTCTGTTTTGTTAAACCAAATTTTCCACTAAGAGAGGTCAAATAATTTCAAAATAAGGTTATAGTTGGAATTTCCTGATTGCCAGACGTATAAGATTATGATTCATCAATTCAATTCAGAGGGAAATAATTTGAAGATAAAGTTGAAGGACTTACTGCACATCTTTGTAGGGTATCTTATTCCTCTTCATAGTCTCTGTGTATATCACAATATCTTAATATTGATTCTTTTGCTTGATTATATGAGGATCCTTTTGCACTGAGTCCTAAGCACAGAATTTTTTTTGGACGCAGGACATATCCATGTCTGTGCTCACACCAATATATTCTTTGTCTCAGCTACTGAATAGTGACTGAGAGCCAGTATAATTAATGCTTGTAAATTGATAAAAAGATAATTTCGTGAGCTGCACATATATTCTGCAAACATGCTCACTGAATCCAATTTGTGATTTGATCGAATCACACTTGTTCCTCTTTTGTTTGCCATTTGCTTTACTTGTTTTTAAATAAATATTTGTGCAATTAGCCTCTGCTCAAATTTGAAGAAAAACTTCACATCACTAGGAACCCCTTAGCAGTCAGACACTAAAGAATAGAATTCCAATTAAGCACACTTTAAATAAAACACTGTATTAATGGCAAGGTATATCTTGCATGTGCACAAGGAAGAGCAGGGTTTTGAGCACTGCTCACTGGAGCATGAGAAAGTGTGATGTCAGCACTGCAATTTTTAAAACAAGCAGTGTAATCATCAGTGCAGCTGTAAAAATTACACCATGCACAAGGTGAAGATACAGACCACCCCCCCAATGAAAATGCTTTCATTTTGTAATTTCTTTCAGTTACAGGTGTTGAGCCTCAGAAAGTTAGGCAAAACTGGTTCAGACAGAAACATGTTTTCAAATCGATGGACCTCCTTTAAATCTGTGAGCAGCTTGGGGCAGGGATTATGGTGTTTATCTAACATATTGACTGACTGAGTGTAAAAGCATTGCTCATACCTTCCAGCTCTATGTAAATGTTAAATAACAGCACCCCTAATCTCCTGAACATGCACCTTGCTATTACAAAGCCCTGTGCTCCCAGGAAAACTCCTATTTATAGGTCACAACAGATTTGCAATCATGTCTGAGGGAGAGGGAGAATGAGAAGGAAGTATGCCAACCAAAAAATGGAATGGTGTGATTTGCATATTCCTTTAAAATTTTCTTCAAAAGCTTCTGCAAAATGCAGCCATCTGGTTTTCAAGAATGTCCTGTGGGGGGTAGCAGGGACAGCTCATTCTTCTCTCTCTTTGTTTTTTACATTTTAAAACAATAACCCTCCACTTATGAAATATTCTCCCCGGTCAGCAGGGAAATGCACGTGTTTGTAAACTATTAGAGCAATCTGCATATTAACCTGTGCTGCTGTAGTCAATTATGTACAAGGTATTTTAAAGCCGTTTGTATGTGCCAATTTACCTACAATAAAAAAATGCTTGTCAGAATAATACGGTTTCTTCTAAACTCTTGTTATTTAACAACAGAGGGGAGGGGGTGGGGTAGTACAAAGCAGGAGGAGGAAATATATGACTAAAGTTCAACACAAACTGCAAGTACAATTCTAGGTAGTAAATGGGTAAAGGAGATTTTCCCCCCCTGCATTTGCAAACCAAGCATGGAACAATGAGTTGATTCACAGCAGTCCAGCCCTACAGCAGGTCCCATTATCAAAGCTAGTTAACCCTCCATGCTGTAATTTATGGGAAATATTGTGAAAACTCTTTGAGGGTGACTACAGGGCATAGCTGTCCACCTTCCAGGTTGCTGCTGAGCCAGAGATCCCAAGGGTGCCTGGAAATCTGCCAAGTGGGTCACTAGGGACCTGAATAGCCAAAGGAGTGCAGGAAGCCAAGGTGTAGTACGATTGGGCCCCAGAGGTAACAGTGATGCCCTGTGGTGGCTTTGCAAATCCTGCCCTGCTCTGATTCCTTGGGTCCCCTTCCTTTTCCCTTTCCTGCCACACCTTGATGTAATTAGTTGACTGGTAAAAAGGGAGGCTGCCCTCAGACTCCAGATCAAACGTCTGTCTATCTTTCAGCCAACAGGTCCCTCTTAGGCCCACTGGTCTTAATCCTGCCCCTTAAAAGCTAAGTAGGTCCTTTTGGCCCATCTGTGCCCCAAGGGCACCTGGGGGCTATTCATGGCCTCCAACCTCCCCAGTAGCCATGCCCATGCCTTGCCATTTCCTGTCATCACTCATATGGGGCACTTCACCTCAAGACACTTCTAGGCCACAGAAGGCCTTTATGCCCTTGTTGGGGCCTTGGCCTTCATGTTCTCCACCTTGGTTCTTCAGCTGGGCTCTTTTACTACCCCAGACCTGGCTTCTAGGTTCTAGCCCTAGTCTTGCCCTCCCAATTTTTGGATTCCACCCTCCCAGGCTTTGAGCCTCTGGCCCTGGTTCTCGCCCTGTCAGGCTCTGATCTTACCACTAAAGGGCTATGGGCCCCTTGCCCTGTCTACACCCTGTTCAGGCACTCTTTTAGTAGTCTCTCTCTCTCTAGGCTGCAACCTCTTTCCTGGTCAGTGCATTTCTGCACCTTGAACCCAGCCCCTGGCAGGACTCAAAGCAGTCACATGCCCCTTGGGCACTGCTAGGAACTCCAACCTCCAACTGATAGGCCCAGCTCAAACCACCAGTATAAAACACAAAAGAAATCCTAAGTACATTGGCTCTAGCTGAAACTCTTAGCCTGCTGGCTGTGGAATCAAACTTCACCCGCCTACCATTAGGCATAAACCTCTGCAAGCCTTTAGCACCTTCCTTACATTCCCAGGGAAGCACAGAAGTCAGCCAGGTACTCTCCTACAGCCTTCCTAACCCAGATGTCCTTCCTCTCCAGCCTTCAGAGGCAGATCCTGCCTAGACTCAGGCACTGGTTTAATGTGCCTCCTAAGCCCTGCCTCTTCCTGTCAAGTGACTCTCTAGCCATCCACAGGGGTTTACACTTTGGGCCTGATGACCAGGCTGCCTTCAGGGTAGCTTACTTTTGCTACCTTTGCTGCCTACTGCTTAATCAGAGCTCTTATTATACAGTTGCTGAGCATCTAACCTCACAATAGGCATCCTCAGCCTGTGAGTCCCTGGCTGTCTTTTCCTCTGAAGCCTGTCCATAACATGCATTCTCCTTCCCAGATGGGGATATCCCTGTCACTGCCTATGCCTACCCTGTTACACAAGGGTAGCAACCTTTCTGGAACCTGTAAGGAGCACAAGTTGCAGAAGGGAGAAGTGTGGAAGAGGGATTATGATAGCTGTAGTAGCAGCAACTCAGTACCATATTTACTCAAATCCAAAATGATTTCCCCACCCCCACATTTAACATGGGTTGGGAGGGAAAGCCTTGTTTTGTATTTGCATACCAGAACTTCTGCAACTGTTGCTACTTGTTGTTGTAAACCGGATCAGGAGGACCTTTACAGGCATTCGATCATTGCAGCTACTCCTGAAGCAGTCGAATGGTTATATAATTTAGATATTAATGTATGAATGTTGTAATCCTAAAATGTCATATGAAATAAGAAGACATTCTGTTGCTACTGCCTGGCCAGGGCCAGGGTGGCTTAAGATGGCTTGCATTGTGGGGAAAAGATGTACAGTGGGGGAATATGGGGAACATCATATGGTGAGGGGGAGGTGGGTATAAGGGAGGATGTATGATGCAGGAGAGGAGAATGCAGGGGAGGAACACAGTGTCAGGGTTCAGCCAGAATGTAGGTGGCTGGGTGACCTGGGGGCCAGCAGTGCAGGGGCACATGTTACCAGAGTGTTGGGTTGGGGTCTGGGTTGGCAGAGTGGAGGGTGTGGGACTGAGTTCCAGGGGAGCCAAGACAGGAGATCTGTCTGAGCCAGAAGCTGAGGTCAGGAGCCAGGAGTTAGAGAACTGGTGCCAAGTTTCAAGGAAGATCTGGGATCAGAGTCAGGAAGCCAAGTCAAGTCAAGTCAGGATTCCAGGGAAGCCAAAGAACAGGATAGTACCAAGGTTCAGGGGAGATCCAAGATCAGGGTCAGGAAAAGTCAAAGCTGAGTCAGGAGCCAGAAGAACCAGAGAGCAGTGAATGCAAGGCTTGCTGGAACAAATGGAGGCTGTATGAAGGTATGCCTGCAGCCTGAGGCTGCAGGTGTGCTTATGAGGGCTGAGTGGTAGGGCTGTGTGAAGCTTCAGGTGCTGATTCGATTTGGAGGAGATTTGGCCCAATTCAGTGGCCAAATCTCCAAATCCGAACCAAATCAGGGGAACAATTAGAAGGTCCAAATTGATTAGAAGCTCTCTGAATTGATTTGGAGAGCTTCAGTGATTTGGGCAGTCCCCACCTGCTGCAGAATGGAGCTGGACCTAGACTCAGAGCTGGTAAGTAGGAGGCTGGAGGAGGGGGGAGGGGACCATGGGGGGACCCCTGCCAAGCCCTATCCCCTGCCTTTTCTCCCAGCCTCCTGAGTGCCCCTCAACCCCTGCCCACTCCCTCAGCCCATGCATGGCTGCCCCGCCGGCCCCAGGTCTGGCCCTTTAAGAAAAAAAGCCAACCTCCTGACTCACCAGCTGCTGCAGAGGCCTTGGGGCTTCTGGGGGCTCATTCAGAGCCCCCCACACAGTGCAGGGCAGTGGAGGGCAGTGGGGATAGCCCCCCCTCCACTGGGCAGGAGCCAGTGAGTCGGGGCTTTTTTAAAAGCCAGAGCTGGGGTGGGCAGGGGTTGTGGGGCTTGTGCCAGAGCCCCTCATGTGGCATGTAGCAGTGGGGGGCAGCAAGGATTGCCCCCCTCCTGGCAGCCCTCTG
This sequence comes from Alligator sinensis, assembly GCF_000455745.1. NCBI lineage: Eukaryota > Metazoa > Chordata > Crocodylia > Alligatoridae > Alligator > Alligator sinensis. Next base: position 942,712 of record NW_005841841.1, on the reverse strand, counting down.
TGAGCGCGGGCTTTTTTTTTTCAAAGAGCTGGGAGCTGGGGTGGGCGGTGCAGCCATTGAGAGCAGGCGGGGAAGGGGGCCTGTGTGATTAGGAGATTCAGCTGATTTGGCAGCAGCCGAATCTCTGAACAGATTCAGCTGAATTGATTAAAGACAGTGATTCGAATCACCGAATTGAATCACTGTCCCACAAATCAGCTGAATCTGAATCTGAAGCAAACACTAGCCACTTTCCACAGGCCTAGCAAGTGGCACTTTCAGCAGCCAATCCATTTGCAGAGACCTGGGGAAGTGGCATTAATCAGGGATTGGGGCAGGTGTGATGACTCAGGTGCTTGACGCAGCCAGGCATGCCTTGTCAGAGGCCTGATCAGACACAGAGAAGAGACTGCATGATGCATGGGGTGGAATGTGAGGGAGACCATGCTGTGTGGGGGAAGAGGAAAGCAGAAGAGACCATGTTCCTGTTGCTACTGCTGCAGGATAAGTGGTAGTAGAATGGGGTAGGTGGAAAGGAAGCTAGTGGCAGGAGGGGCAGGAGATGGTGGGGAAAATGGTCAGGGGACAAAATGTGGTCAGGCAACCTGACCCCCTCCAGTGCTGCTTTCCCTGCTGTGGTTGTGGGGAAAGACAAACTGAAGATGACCATCCAATAATAGTTATTTTATACATAGAAAAGTCTAATAAACTTATCATTTTCCATGTATAATTTTCTACTTATTGTGGGGTCATTTTAAATTTGAAGTTGTCTTTGATTCAGGTAAATATGGTAAATGTTGTGGGGGGGGGGGGGGGGGGGTCTAATAATCAGTCAGTTTAGCTTTACAAGCATGAAGTCCACACATATTAGTGCTCAACAGGCAATGCATGAAACACATGGGGCCCGTGACAGTATACCATCTGGGCATGTGTGACCCATGTGACAGGTTGATTTTTTTTTTTTAGTGGTAGTGATTTGAAACAGCCCCAGGTTCCTGAATGTGTTTGTATATTGGGAGGAAGGGTGCTCTGAGACGAGACACAAAGCAGAGAGAAGAGGTCATATCTACAAAACCAATTTAGCCTAGTTGCCCTAAAACCAGCCTTCTCCTTATGGTTTTGTAAGGAAAAAAGGGTCTTGGAACAGGCCTGTTTGATCTCAAGTGACCTAACAAAGCCATCTGTTCTTTGTGTTCCCCCCCTCCTCCAGCTGACTAGATCTGACTAAACCATTAAACATCACATTTTAGTTTGGAATTACACTTGTATTAAAGTGTATACTTCAGTTCTGAGCATGTATAGAGGCACCCAAAACAATTGTATACAAAGATTTTCAAACTTGAGTACTAAAGCAAGACTTCCAAATGTAAGCCAAGTCACCTAAACAAATCATCTTATTTGTCAGAGCACAGAGCAGTCAGCAGCCCCTCAAGTTTTAGCCACTGACTTAAGTGTCTGCTTTTGGATTTAGGAGATTGAATTTGTTCAGAAATGGGTGGCTTGGGTTAAAGGTAAACATGTACTAAAGGGTCTTGTATGTTCTCAAGCACGGGACTTCCAAATACTGAGTATATGGGACAATTCATATGCTTTATTAAGCATTTCTGGCAACAACCATGAGCCTCTGCTATCTTCATAGACTGAAAGCCCCTTAGAAATGAAGAAGTGATGTATTTAGACAGCCTGCCAGGGAGAGACAGTTGGCAGACTGGTGTGCCAACACACAGGATTTAGCTGTTCAAAAAGCACTTGATGTATTATTGGTGGTGTCACACAGGATGCTGAGCATGAAGAGTCAATGTGACATGATACCGACAATGGGTAGATGTTAGGGATGTGCGAAGCTTCGGGTGGTGATTCGATTTGGAGGAGATTCGACCTGATTCAGTGGCCAAATCTCCAAATCTGCATTGAATCAGGGGACCAATTTAAAGGTCCGAATCGATTCAAAGCTCTCCGAATCTTTGGAAAAGATTCATAGAGCTTTGATGATTCGGGCAGTCCCTGGTGGCTGCAGCAGGGAGCTGCAACCAGACAGCCCCCTTGACCCCCCCTGCTCCCCCAGCCTCCCCCTCAACCCCCGCCCGCCCCAGCTCTTGGCATTTAAAAAAAAAGCCCCAGTGCTCACCAAGTGCTGCTGGGCAGAGGGTGATCCCCAGTGCCCCACACTATATAGGGAGCTCTGCCACAAGCCCCCTGAACCCTCCCTGCTCCCCCAACCCCTCCATAGGTGCCCTGCTCAGGTCAGCTCTGGTCCTTTAAGAAAAAACAAAATGGAAAAAGTCCCAGGACTCACCGCTCCTGCAGCAGCCTCAGGGCTTCAGGGGGCTCATGCAGAGCCCCCAACGTGGCACGGGGCAGTGGGGATTGCTGCCTGCTGGCAGGACTGGTGAGTCCCAGGGTTTTCTCATTTTTTTTTTTCTTAAAGGGCCGGGGCACCCGTGGAAGAGCTGGGGGAGCGAGTTGGGGGGGGTCAGGGGGCTCATGGAGAGCCCCCACATGCAGGGTGGGGCAGTGGAGGGCAGTGGGGATCACTCCCCCGTCTGGCAGCACCTGGTGAGCTGGGGCTTTTTTTTTCCACAGAGCTGGGAGCTGGGGCAGGTAGGGCAGCCATTGCTGGGCTGTGGGGGACAGGCCTGGCCTGGCTGATTTGGAGATCCAGCTGAATCAATTCGGGACAGTGATTCAAATCACTAAATCAAATCAATGTCCCCTTAATCGGCCAAACCCAAATCTGAAGCGAATACTAGCCGCTTCACACGGGCCTAGTAGATGTACCAAATTCTAACAGGACCTGATCCTGCTCTCATTAAAGTCAATGGGTGTTTTGCCATTGACTTAATCTAACAAGCTAAATAAAGCAATCTCCTTTATGTCAACCAGGGGTACACATACCCCTGGGGGTTCTTGGGAAGGCCCCAGGGGGTACACGGCAGCAGTGTGGAGAAGCGGGGGCACTTCCACCGGTTGCTAAAGCCCTTCATTCTGTTCTTTCCTTGTGAATGGCAGCAGAGCACCTCTCAGGCTGTAACAGTGGGACTCTTGAGAAAAAGGTATTGCTTCTGCTCTGAGAAGAAGGCTGCTGGCCTCCTCCTTCCCCTCTACCTGTCTCTATTGAGGAATATAAAGGCCTTGCCTCTATTCAACCTGTGGATATTGTGATCCTGTTGTGCTAAAGTACATGCCACAAGTACCAGGCATTAGCCACAAGTCCTGCTAACCATAATGGCCTCTTCTGATGCTTTTGCTTTAAACAGATTATTTCCCTGCAATCATCTTTTTGTACATACAGCTCCTAGAAAGACTGTGCTCAGGTGAATCATTCTGGATCTTCATGCCTGGGTTTCAGAGGGTGCCAATTACTGCTTTTCTCTGGCTGAGGGGAGCCATCATGTTTGAGCCATTTCCTGCCAATGATATAAGTGTTCTTGAGATACTGTGATGTAAGATGCTTGCTAGTAGCACAGCATTTGCTAATAGCACAGTAAAGAATAGCAAGCCATGTATCTCCACTCTCCACTGGATGAGGAGCTCCGTGCAGGATCTGGAATCCCTCTGGCTCCAAAATGCAGTGAACATGGAACTCCTGCAGGTGAGCAGACGGTTAAAGCTACAGAGGCAAGTTTTCCATCAAGCCTCAAAAATAATACATCCAGGTTTTAATTCAATATTCCCATACAAATCAAACCCCTTAAGAGTTTGAAAATTCTTCATTAATCCCTATTTAGCTGCTATGTCTGTTAACCTGGCTCCAGACTCAACAACTCACTTCATCTATTGAAGTCATTCATCACAAGTGACTGAAATGGATAGTTAAAAAGTAGAAGTTTTGAATCTGGAGAATAAAAGTCTGTGGCACCCCCTCAAGCCACGTGTCCCTCTCATCTCATCTAAAATATGATATCTCCTTTGTGTGGTGGGGAAGAAGTGTGTTACGAATCTAAGTGTAATATATGAATACAGGAAGTTGACCCATGAAACTCTCTTCTCCCTGTCAGGTCCACAACAGCCTACATTTATTATTTTTTGAAGGTGTGCTGCAGGGCCCTCCTGTTCTTCATTGACAGTGAAGAGAGAGCCTTTATTTCAGGTCAAGGTAGCAGTGGTGTGGCATGGGACTCTTGTAAGGATTATATGAGGCAGCTGTTTAATGTGTGCTTTACTGATGGTGTCACTATGTTAGTTCATTTGATTTGTTCTTGGATAAGTGGGTAAAATTTGTTGGAAATCAGCTACCAAATTCTTTATTATAGGGGAGAAAGAAACACTTTTGGTTCTGGATTCTCAGTGCTTCAATGAAAACCAGAAAAAATCAAAGCAAAATGTTAATAAAATATTTTTCCCCATCTAACTTTTTTCCTGGAAAACAATATCCTGACTAGCTCTCCTGACAAATTTCTATAAATCATTATGTTTTAAAAGACTGTCAAGGACATCCAGAACACTGGGTAGATTCCATTTTAATGTATTTTAGTAAACAATGAAGTAAAAATAAAATATCTAACAATAAAAGCCCTTGAATGGATAAGATGATGGAAGGATGTTTATAAAACAAACAAGCAAATCGGCAGAGGATATATATGCACACATTTTTTTCTGTAATGGTCCCACCAACGTAAGTGAAACCAGTGTAACTAGTAATTTAAAATTAGTTCATGGTGCAGATAAAAGTCCATTATAAGCCAAGAAATGCAGATGCTCCTGTAATAAGAAACAGGAATTCATACAAATAAGATGAAACTGAGCAAAGTAAATCCTTGGAGATTAACATCCAAGATTGTGAAAAAAATCTGCTAGCAGGCTGAAGATTATGGATTATTACATGAGTAAATTGATTGCTATCACAGACCCTATCAGTAATCTGCTAACTAGAACTAGATATTTAACAGATAAATGGCTGGACAACTTAGAAAAATGAATGATAATGGCTATATCAAACTGCAGACTACGAGTACTTGTACATGTAACGGGGGTTTAGTCCTTCAGGGTTGCATTTGATGCCCCCTAAATTGAAATAGTGAGTTTTTTAATTAAAATAGTGGGCTTTATTTTTCCATCACTGTATACACATAATTGTACCAGTGACTGCAGGCATCTGCTGAAGGCAGAAGTGGCAAGGGGCCCAATCCTTTTTTTTTCTGGTGGAGCCTGCCCACCTCTCCCACAGTCAGGGAGCAAGCTGCCAGTGGGAAGAGCAGCCCCTGAGCTGCAGGGGGACTCTGGTCCTTTCCTCCTTGGTGTTGGTGCCCTCAAGACCTGGATGTGCAGGCTGCTAGCAGGCTGGGTGATACCCCAGCTCAGAGGTGCCTGATACAACTCTCTCCCAAGCCTGCTCAGGCTTCCAGTTGTCTGTGCACCATCCCTGCCACATTCTCTGACCACCAGCACACCCAGCCATCCTTCTGCTGCCTCCCCTGGTGGCTAGAAAATGGTATTGCTTTTGGGAACTGGCTTGTAGGTAAAGTAGATATTGCACTGGAACAATGGTCCAGGGCAATGGCAAAGGTTAATTGATTTCTAAATGCCTGTTTGTAACAAAGTTTCCTCCAAGGCCCACTGTGTCTGATACAGGAAAGTAGCAAGCAGATACATAGGCTGGGAAATTGAAGACACCTACCACACTGTTCCATAACAGAAATAAGGGACTCTGCAGCATTGGCTCCAGGTCACAGTGTCCAACTGCAGGGCCCTTCAGATTTCTGGTTTTCGTAAATTGACCAAATTAGAAGAAACCAGTAACGCCCAAATTAGTGCATGTGATGGGTTTGTGAGACAAAGGAATACGCTGACAGGACAGAACGTGGGCATTATGATGACCAGAGGATGTGTGTAGAGGAAATGGGAGTCCTAAATTGAAGCAGTGGGCTTTAAAAAATAGTGCTTCAATTTAGGGCTGATTAAACCCCCATGTCATGCACACACCCAACTGACTTACCTGCCTCTCCAGTGGGGAGGGGAGGGCAAGCTGCTGGCACATGGAGTGGTCCCTGAGCTGTGGAGGGGGGAGGGCTGGTGCTTCCCTCCGTGGCAGCGCCCCACCTCCAGGCAGCACCTACCCACAGGCACCCAGATCAGGCAGTGTTGTGGGGCACTACAGCCATGGAGGGAAGCACTGGACCCTTGTGCAGCTCAGGCAGGAAGACAGGCAGGCTCTGGGGGTAGGGGGGAGGGAAGATCAGGCTCACCATTTTTCTTGGGCAGAGCCTACTTTCCTGGGATGCTGCCAGGCTGCCTGCAGGGCTTCCTGCAGAGCTGTGGATCTGCACAGAGCCCAGTGCTTCACTCTGCGGTTGTAGGGGCAGCAACCTAAAACTCCTTAGAGGAGTTCTAGTTTGCTGTACCCCGAGTCATTTAAGGCACATTATGCTGCTGAATTTCCTACAGTGGCTGGAATTAATGCTCAATACACTGCTGAGGTGTGCAAACACCGACACCATTAAAACAGTGCAAAAGCATTTAGCCCACTTTAAAGTGTCATGCACACACACCTCTTGCTTCGTCTACACATGGCCAGAGAGACCAATCAACAATGCCCAAAGATGAAGAGTCATCAGAAGGGACAAAGATACAAAAGGAAAGATTTCAGATCAGCAAAGGGTCCCTGAGAGGGGAACCCAAGGTCACTATGTACAGAGGACACACCACCAGCCCATCTCAACCAACCCACTGGTGGGGGGTGGCCTTCAACCTCCAGGCTGCTGACATCTGTCATTCAAGAGAGAACCTCAGAGTGAAGCTCACATACAAGCCAGACACACCTTGCTCTGTGAACCCTGGGACTGGTACATATAGAATTGTTTGCATTATTCTTATCTGCTATCACTGTGTATCAATACAGTTAGCCTATTATTGAATGGAGAGGTCATGGTCAGTCTGAGGGTTTTAGGTATCTGGGTCATAAATCCAGTGCCAAAATCCACACACTTTCCCAGGGGCAAGCCAGCCCATGCCCTGGCAGCTGCAGGCATCTGCTGAAGGTAGAAGTGGTGAGGGACCCAATCCTTTTTTTCCCTGAGGAGCCTGTCTGCCTCTCCTGTGGCCAGGGGATGAGCTGAAAGATTCATGGCTGCAACATTCCAAGTTGCAACATTGCAAACTAAACTACGTTGGGATGTGATTTAGTTTGTGATCATGCAACCTCATTTAAAACCCCCAAAACTCACATACATGTAAAGTGTAATGCCATTAAGCCACACAAAGGAAAATTTTCATCACATGTACATGCTTACATTGTCACGTGTCCAAGTGCCCAACATTTTAACAACATCTCCAACAATGTTTGAAACTGGTGAATTTGCTGAAGACATACAGATTGATCTGGCCATCTATCTATTTGATCTCCATTTCTTTAATGGTACCCATCACTGTAGTATCTGAATTGAAAGAACTGAAAGCCAAATCCAGGAATGGGTCAGAGTCCAATTTTTCTGCCCCAAGGGCACTCGGATAATTTTTTTTCCTGAGGTTTTCTTTTTCCCTCTAATCTGCTCTCCCTTCCTATTTCATCTTTTCCCTTGTTCTTCCTTCATCTCTTCATTTTGTTTCCGTTCTTTTTTTTCTTTGACATTTGCAGAGACATCTGGAGGAAGGCTGTATTAGAGAAGTAGGTTTCAACTTCAATTTCAGAACTGTGGGATGCACAGGCATCCTGCCATACTTCAGTACTTGGCCTTGCTACTGAGGAATGCCTAGTATGCACTTTCATTACACTTCACACTTCACCCTTAAGGCTGAACACTTCATTGCTCTCAGGAAGCAGAGATGTTAAGGGACACCACTGTCACAGACAGGAAAATATACTATAGGATATCTAAGACCTGTTTAATGGAAGGCTTTGGAAATCATGGCATCAGCTTTGCACTTGACATGGTACCATGTGGGTAGCTAACAAGGCTGTGCAAAACTTCAGTTGCTGATTTGATTCGGAGGAGATTTGGCCCAATTCGGTGGCTGAATCTCTGAATCCAAATTAAATCGGGAGACCAAAAAAAGGGTTTGAATCAATTCAAAGCCTCCAAATTGATTTGGAGGAGATTCAGAGATTCAGGCAGGGAGTGGACCATGGCCGGACTCCTGTCTGCTCCCCCGGCCCCCCTGAGTGCCCCCTGATCCCCGTGTGCTCTCCCAGTCCTGTCAATGACTGCTCCACTGAGCACCAAAATCCCAGCATGTTAAAAAAAAAAAGCCCCACACTCACCGGCTGCTGCAGCGGCCATCAGGACCTCATGGCAAAGCCCCCCCGATGCAGTGTGGGGCAGTGGTGGGGCAGCAGGTATTACCACAGACTGGCTGACATGCTCCACCAGGTTTTAAACTGCTGGGGGATGGGGGGACTACTGCCATGGCTGGTCCACTGGGCAACCCTTGCAAAGCCAGCAGGCCAAGGCACTTCATAGAATCATAGAAGTAGGGTCGGAAGGGACCTTGTAGATCTTCAAGTCTGACCCCCTGCCTGGGCAGGAAGAAAACTGGGCTCAAATGACCCCAGCCAGGTAGGCATCAAGCCACTTCTTAAAGACCCCCAGGGTAAGAGCCAGCACCACTTCCCTTGGAAGCTGGTTCCAGAGCCTAGCTGCCCTAAATGTGAAGTAGTTCTTATGGATGTCTAATCTAAACCTACACTCCAACAACTTGTGGCCGTTATTCCTTGTTATCCCAGGGTACGCTAGGGGAAACAAGGTCTCCCCCAAACCCTTCTGGTCCCCCCTAGTGAGTTTATAGATGGTCACAAGGTCCCCCCTCAGCCTTCTCTTGTGAAGGCTGAATAGGTTCAGGTCCTGTAGCCTCTCAATGTAGGGTCTGCCCTGCTGTCCCCGGATCATGCGGGTGGCCCTCCTCTGGACCCTCTCAATGTTGTCCACATCCCTCTTGAAGTGGGGTGCCCAGAACTGGACACAGTACTCCAGCTGTGGCCTGACCAGTGTCGCGTAGAGGCGGAGGATCACCTCCTTGGCCCTACTTGAGATGCACCTGTGGATGCATGATAGGGTCCGGTTAGCCCTGCCGACCGTGACCTCGTGTTGTCGGCCCATGTTCATCTTGGAGTCA
>NW_005841841.1:925311-933666 GCF_000455745.1 Alligator sinensis | reverse complement strand
TTACTACTGCCCAAGTGCAGCACCCTGCACTTGTCAGTATTGAAATGCATCCTGTTTTTGTTAGCCCACCCCCGCAACCTATCCAGGTCTTGCTGCAGTCTTTCCCTCCCTGCTAACGTGCCCACCTCACCCCAAATTTTGGTATCATCAGCAAATTTGAACAGGTTGCTTTTCACCCCGTCATCCAAATCGCTAATAAAGAAATGGAACAGTGCGGGCCCAAGGACCGAGCCCTGGGGGACTCCACTGCCCACTTCCCCCCAGGTCGAATATGACCTGTCCACCATCACCTTCTGAGTACGACCCTTCAGCCAATTTGCAATCCATCTGAGTGTGTAGGCATCAATGCCACAGTCACCTAGTTTTTTAATGAGGATGGGGTGGGGGACAGTGTCAAAGGCCTTGCTGAAGTACAGAAAGATTACATCCACGGCAACACCTGCATCCAATGCTTTTGTGACCTGATCATAAAAGGCAATCAGGTTGGTCTGACATGACCTACCCCTAATGAAACCGTGCTGGTTGCCCTTGAGCATCATCCCCGATGCCGGCCCATCACAGATGTGCTCCTTGATGATCTTCTCAAAGAGTTTCCCCAGGATTGAGGTAAGACTGACAGGCCTATAGTTGCCCAGGACCTCCCTCCTCCCTTTCTTAAAGATGGGGACCACATTAGCTATCCTCCAATCATCTGGCACCTGGCCTGAGCACCACAAGCACTCGTAAAGCCATGCCAAGGGCCCTGCAATAACCCCTTCTAGCTCCCTCAACTCCCTGGGGTGGAGAGCATCTGGACCTGCTGATTTGAACACGTCCAGCCCCTCCAGAAGCACTCTAACCTGGTCCTCCTCAACCTTAGGTCTTGAGGCGTTCCCCTCGAGTCCGTCTTGAATCATGGTGGGGGAGTCCCGGTCCCTGCACAAGAAAACAGAGGTGAAGAATGTGTTAAAGAGGTCTGTCTTCTCCCCTGGCGCAACCACCAGATTTCCCAGCGTATCTTGCAGGGGCCCCACATTTCCCAGTGCCTTCTTCATCCTCCCTATATATTTGAAAAAGGACTTTTTATTATCTTTGATCTTGGATGCTAACCCTAGCTCTATGTCTGCCTTAGCTTTCCTAACAGCCCCCCTACAGGCCCGAGCAGTGGAGGTATACTCTTCTTTGGAGATAGCCACCCCTTCCACCGGGTGTACACCGCCCTTTTGGCAACCAGGCACTCCCGGATGTCTTTGGTGAGCCAGGGAGGCTTTTGGGCACTCTTGCCCCCCTTGGGAGCCCACCCCTGCCCCAGCCCTGGAACAAACTGTAGGCAAGGCTAGGGCCCCCAAGGGGACACTTGCTTGCCTATACACAAATGCCAGGAGCTTGGGGAATAAACAGGAGGAACTTGTCCTCCTGCTTAACACAAATAACTATGATGTCATAGGGATAATGGAGACCTGGTGGGACTCCACCCATTACTGGACCACAGGTATAGATGGCTATACCCTGTACAGGAGGGATCAAGGGGAAAAAAGGGGCGGGGGTGTAGCTCTCTCTGTCAAGGAAAGCTACGCATCCATGCAAGCCAACATTGGCACCCATGGTGGATGACTTGAGACCCTCTGGGTTAAAATCTGTGGGGAACAAGGCACAGGGGATACTATGGCGTGAGTCTACTATAGACCCCCTACCCAGGGGTCAAGACCTTGACCAGGAGTTTGCCAGGGAATTGGCTGAGGCCATGTGCTCCCAGTGTATGGTTGTCATGGGAGACTAACTACCAAGATATCTCATGGGAGGAGCGCTCAGCCAAATCCGAGCAGTCGCAAAGCTTCCTCTCGTGCATGGATGACCTCTATCTGACAAAGGAAGTCTACGGGCCAACGAGAGGTAAAGTGCTGCTCGACCTGGCTCTGGCAACCAGGGGTGACCTAATCAGTGACCTAATGATCGAAGGGAAGCTAGGTGACAGTGACCACGAGCTGATCACCTTCACCATCCGACATAAAACTGGCAAGTCAGTCAGTAATACTGACTTGACTTCAGGAAAGCTGATTTTGACAAGTTCAGGAGATTTATCAGTGAGGCCCTAAAGGGCCACAACCCAAAGGGGAGGGGAGTTCAGGACAAGTGGTTGCTCCTCAAGGGAGCAATCCTGGATGCGCAAGCAAAGTCTATCTTGTCTCAGAGGAAAGGCAGCAAAAGGGCACAGCAGCCCCCTTAGCTCTCCAGGGAACTAGCAGACTTCCTGCATTTTAAAAGGAAGACCTACAAAGGATGGAGGACTGGAACCACCACCAAGGAGAAATACTCTGCTCTGGTCCGAACCTGCACTGAGCAAAGCAGGAAAGCCAAGGCTGCGATGGAACTCCAACTAGCTACAAATATCAAGGTCAACAAAAAGTCCTTTTTTAGATATGTGGGGAGCCAGAGAAAAATCAAGGGCAACATTGAACCCCTGCTAAACCAGATGGGACAACTGACAACCGACGCCCAGGAAAAAGCAAACTTGCTAAATGGGTACTTTGCGTCAGTTTTTCACCAGTCCCATGGGACGCCCCTGCCCGCTGTGGGTCAGGGAGGCCCAGGTCAGGGAGATTCCTTACCTTCCATCGAAGCTGACCTCATGAAGGAACACCTTGACAGGCTGGATAACTTCAAGTCAGCCAGCCCTGACGGTTTACACCCGAGGGTACTCAAGGAGCTGGCAAGCATCATAGCTCAGCCCCTGGCACGGATCTTCAAGAATTCCTGGTGCTCTGGTGAAGTGCTCGAAGATTGGAAGAAGGCCAATGTTATGCCTATCTTCAAGAAAGGGAGGAAAGTAGATCCAGCAAACTACAGGCCCATCTGCCTCACCTTTATCCTGGGGAAGGTCTTTGAAAAGATTATCAAAGAGGCCATCCTTATCAGATGGCATGATCCTGAGGGATAGCCAGCATGGGTTTGTTGTGGGTAGGCTTGCTTGACCAATCTCATTTCCTTTTATGACCAGGTGACCTATCACCAAATCCAAAGTGAATACTAGCTGCTTCACATGGGCCTTGTAGCTAACCAAAAGCAACAGTATCTGTTTGTGAAGAGTAGGAATGTTGCATGAGTTGCCTGGTCTTTCACAGAGTGCTAGGAAATCACTCCAAAAATGTAGTAATGCTACTAACAGATTTGAAAAAAAAAAGAGTTCTCCTACTAAATCTGCCCTTTTATGTAGTCCAGTACATGCCTAAATTTTAAAAGTGGCTGTAAGCAACTTTAGCTGAAAAGTCCTAGCATGGTCTGGTTCCCTGAGGGCTTCAGATAAATGAGCTATCAAAATCTGATGGCACCCACTGTTTCTCAGAGGCTCCCCAGTCAGCTGTTTCTCACAGAAGTTTCTTCTTTCCATAAGTGTTCCCTTCATTACAGACAACTGGCTAGCTTTCCAAAGGCTGAGTTCTTCAGGATCATGTTGGCCCCTGTGCACTGGAGTCACCCTATAAAGTAAAGTACTGTTGTGCAGGGCAGTCTTGGAGGGTGGCGGGGGGGAGTTGTTTGGCTCCTCGCAGCTGAAGGGACTTGAAAAGTAGACTCTGCTACTGGTGATTGGATTTGAAAGAATGAGATGTGCTTGGGATATCTCATCAGACACTAGGATAATTGATGACTTGCATTTATGTCCTGTGTCCAAGATATACATAATTGCAATCATTCTGAGAAAAACTAGGGCTGGCTGTACGCCAGCCTGGTTAAGTGTGTAGTGCCTTTTGTTTTCTTCTCTGCTCAGAAATTACCACTGCTCTGTTAAGGAAGGTTATCATGTGCCTTGGTGAGGATCGGAACACTGATTCTAAAGTCCAGTCCTCCAAAACAGTTCCCTAATGTCCAATGGTATCAAGAGATGCCACGGTGCAAGGTGTGCTGCTGACCAAAGTGACTGGTTCTTTGCTCAGCCTGTGTAGTCTAAGGAAGGAATCCAATCAGAGTAGGGCTCCCTGTTCTGCTACAATGAACAAATAGAGCAATGTAGGTGTCCTTTGTTCCAGGAGCCCACTAAGGATTTATTTCCACCAGAAATAAGGCTTGGTATGAGCTTGGCTAGAGGGAACGTAGCTCAGATTTTCCTACTTGAGAATTGGCAGTAGCTCTCAAAATGCTGGTAGAATGACTCAGCGGAAAGCAAACAAATTCATCCAACAGAACAATGACTCAATTTACAGATCAGTTTAGTTCCTCGACACCGTCCCCCCGCGCCCTTGGTAAATTAGTTTTGTAGCGCTTCAACTAATGCACAGAAATCAGAGAATACTCTGATCAAATGTCCCATATCCTGTGTCCCTTACTCTTCTATTAGGACATTTTGGAAGTGGAAAGAAATGTGATGTTCCTATAACTACTAGTGACCTTGAGCAGAAAGAGCCCTTTTTTCAGTGACCCATGACAGGCAAAAGGGCACAGGGAGGTAAATGTGTTTAGAATGGAGTCATCTGTGTTTTCCTTCGCAATCTGATTGGGATAGGGGGGTTGTAGTGTTATCCCTCAACCCATTTCAACTGCAAAACAATCATTTAGTCACCACCCAGGCATCTGCAGCTGGTTTTATCAGAGACGTAGATGCAGCTGAATGCTTTGGTGATACGAGAAAATGATTTCTGACAGAAACTGACACTGCCATGGAGCCTGGGGAAAAGGCAGTATTACCACAATGTAAGCAGCCAGTATAAAAAGAACTTTTCCTTTCCCTCCGTCGCTCACCCATCCACCCACCTACCCTTTTTTGTATCCGAAAAATTTAAACTACAATTAAAAAGGCATTATTAGTATTTAATTAGATTGGAGTCCTCTCTGCGATGTTGGATCCTCTTGCTGATGTCATCGTGGTTGTCATGGTTACAGGCGAACAAGCTGTTCAGTATGGAGCATCAGCTGGGCGGGGTGGACTCTATGGAGAAATCTGATACAGAAAAAGAGAAGCAGCTGCCATCACCAGGTGAGCGGGAGAGAGAGTGAGAGCGCAAAATACTTAGCAAACAAAAGCAATAAGGGGTTGTGTTATTGCATTCACACTCCTCAGTACAAGTTATGAAAGGAAATTACCCGTTGACATTACAGGGGGGAAAACCTAGACAATTAACAATTAAGAAAAGAGCCTATGCTGACACATGCAAAAAGCTATTGAAACATAAAGTCTCCTCCCAGTTAGATAGTCCATCTAACGGGCAAAAATAAGGGGGGAGCAGGAGGGATGCTGATGAGAATTCAGCAATGTTCACATGTTCAATATTCAAGTATACACATGTGTATGTGTGTGAGATTATATAAGATACATAAATATGTGTAAGACCCCCATGTAGAACACTTTGAATAATAAGACAAATCCCACCCAAACAAGCTATGAAAGAAGCCTCCCCAAAATTAGCATTTTATTTCTCTAAGTGTTTTCCTCTTAAGGGGAATGAAATTAAAATGCATCTTTTCATACAATGTCTAGCATTGCTTCTTATGTAATAATCCTCTTTCTCTAAAAGAGACAGGTCAGCAATTGCTGCAGGCTCCTGCACAATCAGTGCTCATCTCAGAAAAATCTCCAGCTTTCTCTGGGATTTTCCAGTCACAACTTATTAAGCATTTGTCTGTAAAGAAGAGCTGGGCTAGGGGAAGTGGCTTTTCCAGAAAGTGCTTACGCAGATTTGTGATTATTAACAGAGTGGTCCCATGGATTTGCCAGGATAACAATGACACTTTATTTGTATTTGGAAATGTAACCTTAGTGGACAGTTGAATGTTAATGTATGTATTGGCTGTCAGTCTAAAGAGCCACTTTTTAAATCAACTTTACTTTCCAGTGGGAAGGGGGGGCAGGCACTGAGTTTGTTCTGCCCACTACATTTCCTTCTCTTGATACCTGATTAATGTTGTCATTTTCCTGGATTTAAATTTGGAGAGCCAGATTTTTATATCACAGTCTAGTCCCTAATGGCTGGGTGTTACCAGTGAAGATAAGCAATACCTAAGATTTATGCTGGAAGAAAAATTTCTGATTAAAATTTTTAATCTTAAAATCCTTATTTGTCAAAACCTTTCATTGAGAACAGTCAGTTCAAGAAATGTTTAGACTCTTTAAAAAAAAACATTTTGAAATTGTAATTGTTTTGTCTCCATACAAAATAATTACTTTGGTTCAAAGTGACTGTTCCTAAGTTTGAGCAAACTACAGTAAATTGAAAAATATTCATAAAGTTCTTGAGAGGAAGATGAACAGTTGCACTTGCCTGACTTGAATTATATGTTTTTTTCCAGTTTACAAAAAATTTGGATTACAGCTTTTTTGCCTTGCTCAGCATGAGTTGTTTGGGTTTTTTTAACCTTGACAATTTTTGTATGATGGGAATACCATTTCTGCCCAGTTTTGGTTTATACCACAGAGCATGTTACAGTTTCTTTGCTAACAAGGATTTTTTTTTCTGCCAGACAAGAAAAGGCTGTGGGAGTTAATATTCTTGAACTGCGTCAAAGGCTAGAGAAATAAATTACACATAAACTGGTTTAAGTGATCAGAAACTGGTTTAAACTTGTAATAGAACATAAGTTCAGTGCACGTAAACCAGTATTAAAATGGCTGAAACTGGTTCAAGATAAACCCGGTTGAATGTAGTATATCAGACTTTACAGATTTGGGTCAAGCTGGTTTATGAAACTTCTGTCCCAGACCCCTTTCTGGTTCAAGTTACATAACAGTCCCCCAACAACCCAGCATACCTTCCAGCCCTGGGCTGGGCTATGCTGTCTGCTCCAGAGAGCAGGGCCAGCCCTGCCCCTCTGCTCCCTAGCTGGAGCAGTGAGGGCTGGCTGACAAGGAGTTGGGTGGGGCAAGCCTGGCTGGGGATGCAGTCCAGTGTGCAGTGGGGCAGGGGTGGGGGGGGACAGGGATGGGACTGCTCCCCTAGGCAAACACTGGCTGGGGGCTGGGGCTAGGGAGAGGGGCTAAACACCCCTTCCTCCACTCAAGCTTACTGCTGGCTGCAACTGTAAACTACAAATCCCAGAGGCACCTGGAAGCAGGAAGAGGAAGTAATGAGCAACCCTGTGGAGTCCTGCTGTTGGGATTGTGGACTGCAGATCCCACAGACCTCAGGGGCAGCAAGAAGAGGAAGTGAACACACAGCCTATGCTGGCTACTTGCCAGAGAGCCATGCTCTAGCACCCCTTGTTTGTGGCTGAATTTCCTGAATCAAAAGTGCTTGTCTGCTCATTTGCTTACTGGTTCAATCTTTGCAGCTTAAACTAACCTGTAAAGATTGAATCAGTTCAGCCTCAGGCTTTTTGACTGCCTGTACTTATCCCAAGTTGTCCAACTGTGTTAAAAAAAATGTCCTGCTAGAGAAGGCACAACAGTTATTTATCTCTCGGAACAATAAAGACATCAGATTCTCTCTTAAAATGTCCCTTAATCTGTATACAGTGGGACAGAATCTGTTCTTGCATTGCTCTCACATCATCCCACTGATGTCACAGGGATTGTGTGGGCCTTTTTCAAGACTAAACATAGGCTATGTTTGTACACATGCTTGGGGGTGGGGGGGTGGTGCATTTTAATTAGAGCAGTTCCTGGACAGCCAGTCTAATTGAAATTACTCACTGTCCTGTGTGTTAGGCTCCTGTGCATTTTAAAATGGCCACAGGATTTTTTATCTAAACTCATTCAACAAAGTTTAGATAAAGCACCCCTGCATCCATTTTAAAATGCATGGGAGCTTAATACATGTGATGGTGAGGTGACACTGGAGTGCTCTAATTAGAACACAAACAAGTACATGTATAGGCAGCCAAATAATGTATGTCCTTTTTTGTACCCAGATGGCAACACTTCTGGCCTGAGCTTTTGGCTAGATTGTCGCAGAGCACCTCGGAGCTCTGCTCCTAGAGGGGAGAAACTGCCAGGGAAAGACTAGAAACTGCCAGGGAGAGAGACAGACCCCTGGCAGGTCATAATGAGCCCGGCTGAGTGGCGCCAGGGTAACGAGCCCAGCTGCGGGTTGCCGGGGCAGCTAAGGGGAGCCAGCTGCCTGTAGGAGGCGGGGCCTGGCCTTTATAAAGCCAAGGGCTGAGACCAGGCTGGCAGTTCCCTGCCAGCAGCCGGAGAGGCAGGAGCTCCCTCGGCCGAGATGTAGCAAGAGGCCTGACTTGCAAGTACAGCTCACTATAGCCCTGAGAGGATGGGGCACTATGGTTTAGCCAGGAGGCTCTAGTTTCTGTTCAGGCTTGCATATTACACCGGAGGCTTGGGTGAGGCTGTAGGGGTTGGAGGAGGCCTCATAGGGACCCCAGAGTTGTGGGGCCCCTGAGCGCAACCAGTAGGTTGCGGGCGGGGAACAGACCCCGGAGCCCGAGGCGGGC
>NW_005841841.1:917250-920322 GCF_000455745.1 Alligator sinensis | reverse complement strand
TATATATATTCCATCAAGACGTGGCGGGCGAGAATTAGAGGGTGCCTTGGGCCGGCCTGACACGGAGCAAGGGACCTTAAGGAGCACACGGCCCTCCGCGAGGACCCCGCCGTGACATAGATGATGAGTGATTACATCCCCAAGCAGAACTTTGGAACCACAGGTGATCATAGGTTGTGGAACGCAGGCCCAACTTGTCTAGAGGGGCACTCAGAAATTGAGGAACCAAGTAGCAGTGGCTGCCTCTGAAAATATGAACTCTAATCCATACCTATGTTAACAAAAACTGCAGGCAAACACAATATATAGTCATCAGTTTTATATCTTAATGATCTGAGACCTGAGCCTGACCTGAATTCCAAAGGGGGAAAGGATCTTAAAGAGCAGTAATGAGAAAAATGCTCTTTTTGTTTATTCCCTATGCAGAAAATATATTCAGCACAGGGAGGAGAACCATCACCAGGTGCAAACTGTGAAATTGCTTGATGCTTCTATTCTTTTACTTATTACCAGTGTCTCCATTTTTTGTTTTCTTCATCAAAGATATTTTTTCGTCATCCTTAAGCCGAGTGGTACTTACTGGGATCAATGAACAAGGAGTACTCTGTCAGTAAGAAACTATTCAGCTAAGGTACCTTCTGACCTGGAAAGATGGTCCTGTGCTTAATGGTGTAGAGTGGGATCTTGGCGGTGTGAATTCAGTTCTGTTTTGCCATAAATACACTGGGACCTTGGGCAAGTAACTCAACAGCCCATTCCCCACAGGAGTTTAACAGTTCTTTTTTCACCCATTGGACAGGACGGTGCGAGATAAATAAATAAATAAATAAATAAATCAGTTAGTGATTCTGATGCAGGGTTGCCAAGCCAAAACAGTATGGGGGTTTTCTTAATCTCATGTCTTTACTAATATGTTTTACATTATGTAAATGGAACCCCACTGCCAGACCCTGGATGAGGGCCATGTTCAAGTTTAGGGGTTTAATACCAAAAATAGTAAAAATATTCAGTTGTCAATAAAAAGTTTGAAGATGCTCATTGTGACAGGATGGGCCCTTGGGAGGGCCATGGCACTTCCTAGGGCCACCCTACTCCTATCCACACTTCTGGTCCTCTATATGAACCCCTCCTTGTTTATCTCACCTGTCACACTTTGATGTTCCTTTGACATTAATAGGAAAGCTGCCTCCGAGTCCTGGAGTGCCCTCACCAGTGCTTTTGCCTAGCCTCATTCTCTGGTCCCCTCGGCCAAGGCTTATTCCGTGTCTCGGCCCCTCGGCATCTGTAGTCCAGGACAAGATTGCTCTCGGTGCAGCCCCTCCCCCCACCGGCATTGGTAACCCAGGGCAAAGCTGATCTCTATTCTGCCACCTAAACCATTTAGGCTTCTGCTCTATGGAGTCCAGACCCTGGAAAGGCTCTTTACTGGGTGCCCCTGCAGCCTCCAATCCACCCCTATCAACCACACCTGGTCTTCTGGTATAAAACTAGGGGAAAACCCCCGAAAAACCCAACACAAGCAACCACTTTAACTCAAAGTCCCATCCCCCCCACCCCCAATCATTATAATCCTATACAGCCACCTTTCTATTCTCTAGCTCCCTCAGCCTTAGGAGTACCTGCCATGGCTTGAAGCTCACTCTCCCTACCAGTTTAAGCTAGCAGGATATTCTCTCAGCAGGGTTCTATGTTTCTCTGTCTCAGTAACCCAGATTTATATTCACTGGGCTCCTTCCCCTTCCAATCAGGTGTTATTTTGACCAGCTGCAGGTGTGTTCCCATACTTTAATTGGCAGCTTATTACCTGAGCTGTTCCCTTGCCACCTTCCCTCTTGCAACTAAACTCTGTTCAACTTCCTGGGGCCCTTTCTGCTGCAGTCTCTCCCTTAAAGTAACAAGAGCCCCAGGCTCCCTGTTACAATCATTAAAACTATTTTTTGGGTTGGCAATCCTGCTCAACTACTGTAATGATTTTATGCTATGCTCCCCTAGCATCCCCTTTTTACCTCCAGACCCTGATACCACACCCTGCAACATGCTGCACTCCTCCAGCCTATGTCCCAGCCTTACCCTTGCTGTCCCTGCCCAGTAACATCCCAGCATAGACCCCCCTCCAATGGAAAGCTATTGTCTGCCTACCTGTGAGATGAGGAGTGTTATAGGCAAAAGGAATGAAGCATCAACAGCAGAAGGCTTGGGAGGAGAGGCAGGGAGCTATGAAGAGTCCTCGGAGCTAGAAAACCCTGAAAAGAGCTCACTTCAGGGTGTTGCACTCCCTCTCAGACACCAAGTGGCATTACTGTGCTCAATTTGTCCTTCAACCATACCTCCAGCTTCTTTCCAGCCAAGGAGCCTTACTGAAGCTCTGGTGGCTTTCTGTTTTTTACAGACAGCTTAATTTTCTTGCAACATTTACAGACGGGTATTTTTACATTTGATTTTGACAAAGTGGTCATAAATGTACAGCCGGTTGGCAACATTGTTGTGAGGTACTCAGACATTACAGTGATGACAGCAATTCAAAACCTGTCTACATATCAGTTATTATAGGACCTTAGTTTGTTGAACAAAGAGAAGTTACAAGGTTTGTATACTACCACAAGCATAGTATTTTCTTTTTCTGCATAGATGCATCCTGAAGAAGGCCAGTTTAAATCATTAACTTAAACTGTTGCTAAATTCTGTCCTGACCATGAATTTAACACTACAAAACCCTTTTGTTCTATTTGCAATCCAAGCTCTGCCGTTATCATCAGTTATTCATCTTGGGCTAGTTTTTACCACCCTTAGTTGAACTAAGAAATGCTTTCTTATGTGAGCAGTCCCACTGAAATAAAAGGGTTCACTTTTGAGGTAATATGCCAACCAGTGCTGACTATTCATAGATTTACATAGGTGGTTACCTGGCCATAGGCTTCAGTGAAACTACTTATAGTATGCAAAGTTAAGTACATCCTCAAAACTTTGCAGTATTGAGGCCCAACAGCTCTTGGTGGCAGACACTGGCCTATGTAACTAGAGTTCATCTCGGGGTGTGCTGCACCTTCAAATTTTTTGTTCTTCCAGAAACTT
>NW_005841841.1:900418-917219 GCF_000455745.1 Alligator sinensis | reverse complement strand
ATGCGGAGTAATGCTTTGACATAGGATAAATAATGGGTGGTCTGGGGGGATTCTTTTTATCTTTTATCATTTATTAAGTATATACAACACAGTAAACTGTGAATAAAGTCCCTCTTCAAACCATCTATTACAGTGGCAGTGGCAGTTTAAATCAGTCTGAAAATGTTTTAGATCCAATTTTTGCAAAAAGCACAATCAGTGCTGCCTTCCTTGTTTAGTAGAACTAAATGAGACTAAGGTGGGAGACAACTGAGAAAAATAATGAAGTATTTTTCACCTTGTGCATTTAAGACACATTTTGCATTTAGTTTATTTCACCGCTTTCCCTATATGTTCTGTTTGTTGTTGCTTATGTGGATCTTTCACACAGCAATAAGGAAGATAAAGTCACTTTGAAACTAAAAAATATGGTAAGATGCAAAAGTTGTCAGGTGGGATCCAAGGGCAGCAGTTGTGCTTACCATAACTTAACTCACTTTAAGAAGTATCCAGTGTTGAAATTGATAGCAACCCTTTAAGAACTGTGATGATATTGCTAGCTGCCCAAGCTTTGTTTTTTGGGTTTACCGCAATGCCATTTGAACCCCTAGAGATGTGTCAATAGTCTTTCAGTGTAGTGTCCTCACTTGCAAACTCATACATTCTCCATATTAAATATATATATATATATATATATATATTTAATATCACTATTGCTAAATGAACACACAAAATCAAAACAATGGGTCAAATTATATTTGGTTACACCAACACAAAATTACTGTTTGCAATGGTGTAACTCCAGATGGACATTCATGTCATTGACAGCCTAATTTGATCCATAACTAATAAATCAAATCACCCATGAACAAAAGAGATGAATAAATAAAGTGCTGACCTTACACCCACAGAAAGCAATCATTCTATTTAGTATGGTCCAAATTTAGCCATTACTATAATCAGGTTCCACTTGGTCGAAGTCAATGTTGTGGTTCCTATTTGAATGTGCTGAATTGAGCTCTAATGCTTTATGTCATCTCCACCCTGCCCCCATTCCCTTCCTCTATGAAATGAAATAAGTAATTTTCAGCTTAGCTCCTCGCTGATAGCAATCTGAGTCATGAAATCATCATTCACTATACACTCTGCTGAAACACATGTGTTAGAAGCCTGATAGCTGAGCCTTTGCTGGGGAGAAGCTCAAGGAGGAGTTAATATGGAGTCTGAATTGCATCCCTCTTGGGAGACGAAGGTGCTTACAGGGCAGCACTAAGATAATTGACAGGGCAGCATGGGGGAAAGCTTCTAGTGCCTCTGTATCTGCTGTCTCTGCTGTTACTATGCCTCCCTTAACCTCAGTCAGGTCAAAAAAAATCCCCCCACACCCTTCTTCAAAATTAAACTAAAAACCATGAGGTTAAGGAAACTTCCCATCTCTTATTTTAATCAGCAGTTTTCACAGCAGGTAACAGCAGCTGTGGGTTTATAATTGTTCAGTTTTCAAGCAAAAAAATCTTTTACTTTCACCTGCTTTCTCTGTCTTTAAATTACTACTTTGAGTGCAAGTCTTTGTTCCTGCAGTCCTTACCAGCACTGCAGGAGGCTGAGAGAGCTTGTATCTGGAAACAATAGTCAAATTAAAGCTTAATTGGCTGTTTAAAAGGGATATGATATGGACCTTGAAGAGTTTAAAAATATCTATTAAGAATTGTTTTCAGGTTCAGGGTGAGGCCATCAACACACCACACTTTAAATCATTAAAAGAAATATAGCAACCCCTATGCCTGGAAAAGCCCAGTCATGCGGTATGATATTATTGCAGAAATTACAGGGTGAAAACCATTTTTTTGCACGGTCTCTTTTGTCTCTCTCCAGGGTGATGGGTTAGAGCTTATTTATGCATTGCAGTAACTCCAAAGAAGGGCAGAAGCAAGCAGCCAAAATAAATAGATGAAAAGTGGCAATGCAAGCATTTATTCTTTGTCTGCAAGCTTTCCTAGGGGAAAAATCTAAACCTTTGGAACATGTTAATAAAAAGGGTCAAGAGAAGACAGGGAAGCAAGCAAGTGCCCCGTGGCATCTGACGGATTTTGTAAGGTATACAATAGGCAAAATCATGCCCTCAAATGCACAGGATGTTCCATTATCTCTTGAATGTGCAATGAATGTACTCATCCCTGGGACAGAACTTGGCCCTGTTTCATTTGTGAAGAACTCCCAGTTTAAGCAATTGTCACTTCCCATATTGCCTGTAACAGCAACTTTTAGCTGAGGCTCCTAATGTAAGAAGCTGCCTTGTGACTCATGGACCACTTCTTCTACACCAAAAGCTTCTAAATACAAATCTCATCAGCAGAGATGTGCAGGATATAATCAAACAAGGTCAAGGTCCTTCCAAGTCAAGCAGCCCAGGAAACTGGCTTGGTTAAGGCCAGTTTCTGTAGCCAACAGCACACGAAGGAATGATGTCTTTTGTCAATATCACATCTGGTCTCCCTTTGACTCTCCTAAATGGCTAGATACCCACTACAGCTGGGTTGACAGTGAGTAACATAAGTCCAGAGAAGGCTCAGAATCACACCTCTAGAGCACAGGGAGATACTCTGCTACACACTGCCAGTACAGGCCTGGTATTGTGGAGCTGGCACTGTTGTTTGCTTTCAACAATGTGGTACCCTATGCTGTCTGTCACATGGGGTACACTACTAATGCCTACCCTCCCATTCCACTTCACAGGGCAATAGCATACTAGGAGAGAGGTGAGAGGGAAGAAGAGGGAAGGAGGGGCAAAGCAGCACTGGCTGTGCCTTTTGCAGGATTAGCAAAAACAACTACATTTTACAGTCAACACTAATTTAAGAAGTCAAATGTTAATTGTTTCATGCTATCCTGCTCCCAGTATCTAAAGCTCTGTGGGGAGGACATTTGGAGGAGCATTTGGTTGTTTGTTTGTGCTGCACTAATACCTAGGAACTCCAGTCATGGGCCAATGGACCCCAATGGAGAAATGGTTTGTTTATAAATACTATTGAAGTATATTGGTGTTTTAAACAGTACATGGTAGGGGAATCCTTCTAACTCATTCCACTCATTTTTATGGGTTGTATATATAATGTGACCTTTAAAGCATTCATACCACCGGGTATTTTTCTATACCAGTTCCTGGTCTGGATAACACATAATAACAGAGCAAACAAGAAACAAAACCCAAAAAACAATCTAGAATCATGCAGCTGGAAAACTCTTCACAGAGCAAATTGAAGGTTTCTTCTATGAAATACAAGAGGCATCCAATAAACTATAAAGCATGTCTGTAGTAAAAACAATTGTTCCTCTAATGATTGGGCATTTTGTTATTTGACTTCTTTACCTACCCTTTAAGAGTATAGAATTGTAATCTTAGAGGGTGAAAATCTATATTCTTACAAGAGAAACACTGGATAAAGACCAATTTTACTTGTGTCAAAAACATCCTCTCTTGATGCACTATTGCTAAACTAAAGGCAACCTCACCCAGCAAAGAAACAAAAAGTGAAGGAAAGATGAGAGCTAATGTTCTAAATGGAATGCTATTAAAACTGAGAGATCTTTCTTCATACCTATATGGATCTTCCAATTTGTGCAGATACCTCTTGGGTGCCTAAAAGCAAACACTGAACATAGGCAAAGCCAGACTCTAATTTACTTTGGATATGTGCAGTACTTTCAATGATAGTTGTTTTTTTCCCTTTAAAAATAGAACTACAGTATAATTTGTGGTATACTCAAGTGTTAAGTCTGCAAAAATATTAGATTACAGTTCTAACATTAGGTGGCTATATTACTTATTGCACACTTATCCTCAGCCACAGCACAAAATGTACTTGCAAATATGGTGGTGAATAAAAGGGAGCTATTTACTTTACTGGTATTTGTGACCCCCTTTTTCTTTGCTTATTCATTAGCATTCAGGTGGGCAAGTCTTCATTCACAAGGGTGCTCCTGGGATGCAAAAGCACTACGGATGCTAGTATGGATGATTATTAGTGAACATATCTGAACTGAAAGGGCTCCCACTGCCACTTTGGAAAACTTCTTCATGGTTTTCAGAAAAGATCCAAATAATAATGGCTACTCACAGATAATTTCTAATCAGAGTCAGAAACCTGGGTTTATGATGCTTAGATCATCCATTTGGAATTAGGAAGTGTCCTCAGTCTCATATTTTGTGTCCCCTTAAATAAGGCGAGGAACATCTACCCACAAAAAAAAAATTCACATCCTTTTATTCTGCTGTCACCATTGGCTACAGCCCTCACACCCAGCTAAGCTACAAATGTAGCATAGAGGCCAAAAAAATGTATTCAATGCTGAAATTTTACATGATATATTCATTTAGATCAATGGTCCCCACATTTTTAGAGTAACTGACCACATTCACTCTTTGAAATTTCTCATGGAACATCATATCTCTTTTAATCAATTTTTTATTTTAAGGCAGTATCATAGATGATGTACATACAATAGTCTTAGGTCTGTAGAAACCCCTGTGGATTACATACCATAGCTCTATGGATCAGTGGGTGTGTCTACACATGCATTTGATCTGGGAGCAGTTTACTCGCAAATAATCTACTTGTGAGTAAACACTCCCGGGCAAGTGTCTACATGTGCAGAGTCTCAGGAGCAGATCTGCTGCTCATGGCAGCAATCTGCTTCCACCCTTGCTGGCTTTGCACCAGCCTCCTACAGCAGCCAGGGGTATGCTAGCCCAGGGGCTGGCAGGGAGCACTGGGCTAGTAGACAGCTTGCAGGGGCTGGGACATTGCTCCCTGCCCCCAGGGCAGGAACCCCAGGCAAGTTGGGGACTTGGTGCTAACTGCCCCACTGGCAGATTGGGACAGGGGTCTGGGACCTGCCCCACCCCTGCAGCTGTTTCCAAACCCTGTGCCTCAATTACTCAGCCAGGGCATGGGGCTGGGACCAAGTCAGTCGGGACTAGCTCTCTGGAGGAGATGCATGGGCGGAAGCCCATTGCACCCCCGAGAACTGAAGACTCCTGGAGGACCCCCAGGCAGACTCCTGATACCCCCAGCGCAGAACCAAGAGGTAAACGGGGAACCATGGCAGTTAGCTAGATAGTGGGGGGGTGACAGCTGAGTGGAGCCGAGAAGGATCATGCCCCACCCCACCCGGGCCCCTACTTAGCCCAGCCCACAAGAAGCTGTGCAACCAGAGCCGTGCAAACAGACAAGCTCTGGGCCCACTGTGCTAGTTAGCACAGGAATTCATGTGGGAGGGTGTGCGGAGGGGCCATCAGCAGGCTCTCAGCCCTGAGTTGGCCCCCAGTGGAGACGCACAGCACACCCTGTGCCTGTTGCACCCCTGGGCAGCTTAAGCCCCTTATGCTGTGGGATAGGCCTACAATGCTGGATCTTGGGTAAAGAGGACAAGGGATCAGCCCTCCCCCCCTTCAGGGAGGGACCCGCGGACCTAGGGAATCCCCATCTGCACAAGAAGCTGGGAAGCCAAGGGATCCCCTCTCCAGGCATCTACTTCAGCCTGTCTGCCAGGCTGCAGCAACAGCAACAGCAACAGCTGCTGGTGAGGGTCACATGGGGTAATCATACCCATCTGGTCTCCTTCTCAAACAAGCACCTAAGGAGCCCTGCGAACAGAGCCCACCCAGCAATATGGTGATGGGCACATGCCACACCCCTAGGATTCCTGATTTGGATGAACCATCCCCACTTGGTACCTCAGAAGTCTCTACCCAGATGGGGCCTATGGTCCAGGCCTTCACACAGAGAGAGCCCTTGACTCCAGGCTGCAGAGGCTGTCTGGCACATCTGATAGAGGCTGGGATCTGGGGTATAGGCAGTCCTACTTGTAGGATGCTCACTGGTGAAAACTCTGTAGGGCCGGGTGAGGGAGCTCCAGGAGGAGGTGAGCAGACTGCAAACCATCAGGGAACATGAAAAGGATATCGATGCTTACTGCCAGGCCCTGCACCTGGAGAAGAATGCCACAGAGACCAGGCAGAAAAGTGAGCTTCAGCAAGATGCCCATACCGATGGAGAGTGGAAATTGGTCAGTTGAGGCCCAAAGCCATGACGTGCATCAGTTGCTCCACCGATAGCAACCCTCATGCCATTGACAGATGAGGCATTCACATCCTCCACACCAAGGACAGGACAGGAACAGCCACCCCCATCAAAGAAGCAACAAAGGGTGATTGTTGTGGAAGACTCCCTGCTCTGGGGAACAGAAGGTACCATCTGTTGTCCACATCCCTTTGCTCAAGGGGTCTGTTGCCTTCCAGGAGCCAGGATCTGAGATGTAATGGCAAGGATCCCAAAGCTGGTCCACCTTATGAACTACTACCCCATGTTCTTTGTCCATGTAGGCACCAACGGCACAGTGAGAAACAACCCCAGGAGAATCATGAGAGACTACAGGACCATAAGGGTGAAGCTCAAGGAACTAGGAGCACAAGTGGTCTTCTCCTCAATCCTCCCAGTTAAAGGCCATGGTCGTCAGAGGGAAGAATGCATCGAGGAAGTCAACCGAGGGCTTTGAAGAAGGGTCACTGTGTTGACTTTGGATTCCTCAACCTTGGTTTGAAGTTCAACGGCACTGGTCTGCATGCAAGAGATGATATCCACCTCACAGGCAGAGGGAAGAAGCTCTTCTCTATGAGAATCACTGACTTGCTGAGGAAGGCTTTAAACTAGGCATGTCTGGGGGTAGTGAGGGTGGATTCTACTGCTAGACATAAACCCTCTGGCCAAGATGACCATGGGGAGGGTATTCATGTAGGGGACATCCAGATGAGTACCAACACCCTGAGACACTTGCAGAGTGAAAGAAAACCTGAGACGACTAAGAGTGAACTCAGGTGTCTCTATGGGAATACCAGAAGCATGGGCAATAAACAGGATGAACTGGCACTCCTTCTGGCAGACGAGGAATTTGACCTTATTGGATTGATGGAGACCTGGTGGGATAATACATATGACTGGGCAGTGAATATTGAGGGTTATAGGCTCTATAGGAAGGGTTGGGTTGGGAAGAAGAGAGAAGGGGTGGCTCTCTATGTGAAAGAGTGATACCCCTCCCTGCAGGTCACAACTGATTGCACAGGGAGGTCCCTTGAGAGCCTCTGGGTCAAGATACAAGGGGGCTCAGGAGAAGGGGACCTGATGGTGGGTGTCTACTATAGACTTCCCTACCAAGAAGAGGAGAGTGACCAGGCATTCTCCGTGGAACTGACTGAGGCAGCCAGCACTGAAGACTTGATTGTCATGGGTGACTTCAACTACCCTGACATCTGTTGGGAAGACCATTCAGCCAGCTCCAGCAGGTCAATCAACTTCTTGGTAGCTATCAACGACCTGTTCTTGACACAGGCTGTGGAGGGACTGACTAGGGGTAAAAGCACTCTGGACTTAGTGCTGACCAAAGGGGAAGACATGGAAGGTGACCTGAAGATTGGAGGTATTCTGGGCAACAGTGATTACAATCTGATTAGATTCCCTATCCACTGAAAGGCTGGGAATTCTGTCAGCAGAACAGAAGTCATAGACTTCAGAAGGGCAGACTTTGGTAAACTCAGGAGTCTAGTTAGAAAGGCCCTTCACAACCAGTGTCTGGACAATTTGGGAGTTCAGGAACAGTGGTGCTTCCTTAAGGAGGCAATTCTCACTGCTCAAAAAGAGGCCATCCCCACGCAGTCGAAAAGAAGCAAAGGGGCCAAGAGACCTACATGGCTCAACAGGGACATTAGGGAGCTTCTAAAAAAGAAAAAAGAAGTGTACAAAGAATGGAAAAGTGGTTCAGCATCCAGAAAGAAGTATACTCATATGGCTAGGGTCTGCAGGTATAAGATATGGAAAGTCAAGGCATGCATGGAAATCAAGCTGTCCACCAAAATAGAAGACAACAAAAAGTTATTTACATAGGGAGCAAGAAAGAATCAAGCTCCACTGTGGGACCTCTACTGACTAGGGGGGGAGGGGGGCATCCCACAGTTGAGCCCCACGAAAAGGCAGAGCTCCTAAATACTTACTTCACATCAGTATGCTTGAAATCAGACAGGAACTCGTCACCTGTCCAGAGGCCCAGAGAATATGGGGAAGACAACAATTCACATGAAATCAGTCCTGAACAGGTGAGGGTACTCTTAGAACGTGAACATTTTCAAGTCTGCTGGGTCAGATGACCTGCATCTGAGAGTCCTGAAAGAACTGGCTGAGCTCATAGCAATGCCTCTGGCAAAGCTGTTTGAAGAGTCGTGGAACTCAGGAGTGGTCCTGAACAACTGGAAGAAGTCTAAAGTGGTACCCATCTTTAAGAAAGAGAAAAGGGATGACCCTGCAAACTATAGACCAGTTGATCTGACTTTGGTCCTGGAAAAAATCTTTGAAAAAATCATCAAGGAGGCCATCAACCACAAGCTCATAACTGGTGGGGTATTAAGGAGCAACCAGCACAGCTTTGTTGAGGGGAAGTCATGCCTAACAAATCTGGTGTCCTTTTATGACTAGGTAACTAACCAACTGGACATGGGACATGAGGTAGACTTCATCTACCTAGACTTCAGCAAGGCCTTTGATACTGTTTCCCATGAGATTCTTTCAATTAAGTTGGAGGGTACTGGCCTAAACCAGTCTTCAGTGAGGTGGGTTGGCAATTGGCTCAGAGGCTGATCCCAAAGAGTGTAATCAATGGGATGGCCTCATCCTGGAGGGCTGTCTCCAGTGGTGTCACCCAAGGTTCAGTGTTTGGGCCCGTGCTCTTTAACATCTTTATCAATGACTTGGATGAGGGAGTGGAAACTGCAATGATTAAATTTGCAGATGACACCAAGCTCTGAGGAAATGCAGGCACATCTGAAAACAGGGTAAGGATCCAGGATGTCCTTGACAGACTGGTCCTATGGGCTGAATGCAATTAGATGGGGTTCAATAGGAAGAAGTGCCAGGTCCTTCATCTGGATAGGAAGAACCTTCACCACAACTATACAATGGGTGGTGATCCACCAGCTGACACTGCATCTGAAAGGGACCTAGGGGTGACAATTGAGCATCAGATGAATATGAGCCAACAGTGCAATGAAGTTGCCAGCAAGGCAAATAGAACTCTGGCATGTATCAGCCAAGGTGTTGCCAATAGATCCAGAGAGGTGCTCCTCCCTCTCTATTCAGCATTGGTGAGGCCACAACTGGAGTACTGTGTCCAGTTTTGGGCACCGCACTTCAAGAAGGATGTGGATAAGCTTGAGTGGGTACAAATAATGGCCACCCATATGATTAGGGACCTAGAGGACTCTCTCCTATGAGAAGAGACTCTGGGACTGTTTGTTCAGTCTGAGTAAGAGAAAACTAAGAGGTGACTTGATAGCCACCTACAAGTATGTCAGAAGTGATCACCAAGATCTAGGCAAGCAACTCTTCAGAAAAGCACCCCTTGGGAGGACAAGGACCAATGGGCACAAGCTAGTTCTGGAGAAATTTAGGCTGGACATAAGGAAAAACTTCTTTTCCGTAAGGGTATGTAGAATCTGGAACACACTCCCACCAGAGGTGGTGCAGTTGCCATCCCTGGAAATGTTCAAGAGGAGGCTGGACAAGCACTCAT
Source organism: Alligator sinensis (assembly GCF_000455745.1). Classification (NCBI taxonomy): domain Eukaryota; kingdom Metazoa; phylum Chordata; order Crocodylia; family Alligatoridae; genus Alligator; species Alligator sinensis. The sequence goes on along the minus strand of NW_005841841.1, from coordinate 907,622 downwards.
TGAGCTCGTTTCAGTCTAATTACCTCCTGCCCATGGCAGCGGACCAGACTTGATGATCTTACAGGTTCCTTCTGGTCCTTCTATTCTGTGATTCTAAGACAGTTCCCAACCCCCACTCCATGATCATGGGGTGGGAGCTGGAGAGCCTGTTACCTGCCCAGCTCTGCTATCATGGAGCCGGGCAGGGAACACACTAGAAAGCCTGTTCCCTGCCCAGCTCTGTGATTAGACAGCTGGGTAGGGAACAGGCTCCCAAGTCTCTGCCAGCAGGGGGCTCCCAGCCCCCACTCCATGATCTCCCAGCACCGACCCCATGACTGCTTAGCTCCATAACCACAGAGCTGTTGCAGGGAGATAAGGATCTCCCAGCCACCAGCCCCACGATCATGGTGCAGGGACTGGGAGCTCCTTGCTGCCAGAACAGGGGCATATTGTCCCCACTCCCTAGCAGCAGGCAGCTCCTGGGGGCAGAGAGCAATCTCCTGTCCCCTGCTGCCCAGCTGACTAGAAGTACATTTGCTCTCAGTCAGCATTCTACATGTGTGCTACTGCACAGTTACTAACATGGAGTAAATTTGCTACTTGCATTTGCAAGCAGAAAATTTACTCATGATTTGAGCCAATTACTGCACAGTAAGTATCTGCACATGTAGATGCAAATGCTTACTGTGCAGTAATTAACTCTACTGTGCAGTGTAACGTCTCATGTAGATGCACTCACAGTTTGGGAGCCACTGATCTGGATAAGACTTTCCTATAATCTCAGTTTCAGGACTTCATGCTCTAGGTATAAACCTGTGACACCATCAGGGTTAGGTGGACTGAGGGTGAATTTGGGTCCAAAATGGGCATGTATACACAAGACATGTTAATGTGCATTAGCCTAATTAACTGTTCAGTATGGGCATGCATCTACACATGTGTGCCCTTACTGCACAGTAAAAATGGTTATTTGTAACTAAATTTGATACCTGCAAATGCAGATATCAAATTTGGCACAATTAGTTAAAACACAGTAACACACGTGTAGATGCCACTTGGCACTAACTTTAGTGCCAGGTCTGCCCAGCCACTGGGGGGCCACCAAGGACTCCTGGCTGGGCACCTCTCCTGTCCCAGGGCTGGGCTACTCTGTGGAAGCCCCTAGCTGCAGGCTATAAGAGCAGGTGGCCAGTTTGTGCCCTGAGGTACACACACCAGGACCTTGGAGTACTGCAGGCCCCATATGCTCTCCTGGACAGGACACAGGCTGCTTCTCCCAGTCCTGTGCCCTAGCCAGAGCTACTGCTTGGCCACAGGTGAGTGTTGTAAAGGGCTGCAGCCTGCTGCACTCCTGCCTACCCCTGAATCCTTTCTAGGGCTGCTTCCTGGCAGTCTTTGGCAGCAGGACCAGCACCTCTTCCCTGCTGCTGTTCACTCCCAGCAGTGTTTCCTGTGCGTGCAGGTGCTATGGCCCATTTGCCTCTGTCATATGGCTCCCAGTCCCTGGAAGTGCCCCTCTGCTGAGTGCTCCTGAGTGCTGTCCAGGGCCAGCCATATAGGGAGAGCTGTGAGCCGGTGTGGGATGCACCACTATGTCTTCACTGTGCTCCCCGTTGAGGGCTGGCTCCACCCATGTGTGTATGCCCGAGCCTTCCACACAGGGCCCCAACTGGAGCCAGGAGATGACCCTGTGGCCCTCTGGGGGGGATGCAGAGGTTCAGAGGGAGTTTGTGCATAGCAGGCACTCAAACACCCATATTGGCATGGGCAGGGGCTGGAGCAGCCATAGCATGGGGAGTCAGGGTAGGCAAGAAAGGAGCTGCCACATGCTGCCCCTGCAGTGTGCATGTGACTTCTGGGCAGGGAAGGGGCTAGCCAGGGATCAGGGGGCAGTGCTGTGTTTCCAAGACGGCTGCCAAGTGCTGGCAGTTGGCTCTGGCTTCAATATGGCTGCCAAGTGCTGGCAACCATGTGGCCAGAGGCTGGAGCTTCCCTAGTGACCAAAGGGTTACATGGCAAGGCTGGAGGGACTTGGCACTAGATTTAGTGCCAAGTCTTTACACGTGTAGTCACCTGTCAAAAATCACTTACTGCACATTAGCTTAATGCACAGTAAATTTAGTCATGTTTAAATGTATGCGTAGATGCGCCCACTGATACCTGGTAAGAGGTGTATTGGGGAAGCCATTATTGAATCCTAGTCACAAGTCACACAAGAAAACACAAAGCTGAATGAAGATGACAGAGCAGCTCCATGCTCTGGTCAGCAGTAGTACTTGAGGCAGTGTCAGTTGCGGCATCAGCTATTTTTGTGTCCCCCACAAAGGTGGTGCCTGGGGCTCCTACCTCAGTCACCCCTCCTCAGTTATTTTACTAGAAGATGAAAAACCCTTATAGGCCCTAAACTCTATGTACATGTCTATAGCTACAGCTAGCAAAAGTTAAACATTTCATTGCTTTGCTAAAATCTCAGTTTCAGGACTTGGTGCTCTAGAGTATTACACAGTTTAGAGACATAAAAATGTGAAACCGTCAGGGGTTAGATGAGATTTCTACCTAGGCTCTCCTACAGTGATGATTTTGTCTATTGTCAGTACCTTCATTTGCTTTGTTATTGCATTCAGTCTTTCACCAGGTAAAGACTAGTGTTGAAATGAAGGCATGTCAAAGTCTTTCACCAGGTAAAGACTAGTGTTGAAAGGAGGGCATGTCACCCTGCCACATGAGCAACAGCAATAAAGTCTACAATATTTAGAAGCAGAAGATTTTATACACAAAGCAATGTGAATTCAAGACTAATGACAGAATAGAAGAAAACAACATGTGTAGAAAAGTTTTAGAAATGGCAGCTCGATGTTGTATATATCACTGTCAGATACTTAGGCAACATTTGCACATGGGACTTACAAATGTCATGTTTCTTTTAGATTTGGACACAGGGCAATCAATATACCTTTAGCATCCAGGTCTAAACCTTTGAGTGCAGAACAGAGAAACATCTTTTTTCCCTCTTGGTGCTCATTTTTTTACTGATGCATTTGACAAAAATAACCATTTATTCCTGACAGGAAACATCGTAGGAGTCATCAGCCAAAATAGAAGATATTTGTTTGTTTTTTTCTCATTTATAGTGAATCAGTAATACTCTGGGCTCTGGGCAGTTTGCACCTGTTTTGTAATTCTCCAGTTATACATAGCAGCAGAGAAATCATTCCAAGCAAGAGTGCTATCAAACTATTTAATCCAATCTACTATCTCTCTGAAATTGCCTTTGCCTGTGCTGTGATTTGCCTAAACGTGGTTCTACATTAGCTTGTTTTTGTCTCCTCTAAGGATCCTCAGGAAATAGTAAGACATTACAAATACTTTGTGTGTTGAAACTGAAGGGAGGTGCACTTCTGAGGAAGACGGGCATGGTGACAAAGCAATTACAGGGTTTCTCTGTGGCTCCAGAACCATGAGTTTGAGCCTCACTTGGGCTGTGTCCAGATGAGTGCAGCCATGCTTATTTTTACTTAATGGTAAATAGTTTGTTTGCATATGGCCCGGCTTCTTCGGGAATCTGGACATAAATGGGAAGAGGCACCCTAGACCCCTCAGAGATTCTATGGGAAAGATACCATATTGTTTTGGCAGAGATCAATAGATGACATTAGTGTACAAAGTCCAACAAGTTCATTTCTTAGTATGCAAAAACATTTAGTCTTTAAAGAGAAGCTACACTGCTCTTAGTTTTGCCCGGCAGTTTCTTTCAGGGGGAGCTATGGCAAAGAGTGGTAGAGTTTACCTGAATCTCTGCAATTAGAGAAAATTGACCCAAAAGGCACTGAAACAACTACTCCAACTTGGCAGAGGAGTGACAGTGGGTACATCTACAGGAGACGCTTAATGCACAATAGCCTAATAACACTGCAGTAGCGTGCTGGGTAAAAACCGTGCTAGTACACTACTGCACAATAGTATTAGGCTATTGTGCAGTAAGCATCACTAAAAAACTGTGCACCAGCACTACTGCACAGTAACTGTAGTTACTGCGCATTTAGTTAGTACTTCATCAAGCAAGTACTAAACTAAATGCACAATGACTACTGCACATTAATGAACATGCACCCAATATCTCCTAACTGCTTGTCTGAATATTCCTTATGTTTGAAGAGAGCTATGTCCTTCCCCCACAGCTTTCATCCTGACCTGGTTCTGTTCAATGTACCCATCCTCTGTGAATCCAGGGTCTGTGCTGGGCTGACAGAACATACATCCTTCAGCTTGTAGTAGTTGAACAGTGGCCATCTCAGGTAAAGAGTGATGCCTGTCTGTATTGTCTCATTTTAATAACTTCCTGGTCTGTAGCCTTATCTCATCTATTAAATAGCACAGCTCTTTTTTCTGGATTACTTGAATATATCATGCCTAGTGAGGCTGCCCTACAGAGAGTTTTTGAAGAACAGTAATAATAAAACCTCTCTCATACTTTTCATCCAGTGTGTAACACTCAACCTTGTGGCAGTTTTATCATTCCTTCCCTATCCAGGCATGAAACATCCATATACAAAACAGCAAGTGCTCTGTTTCTCAAGGCTGTCTTCAAGTCAACAAAGCCCTTGTGCCATAAGGGATCAAATCCCCACATTTTGTGATAGACAAAACCAAGCCTGAAATTGGATATAATAAATTCAGAAAAACTCCTTTATCTTCTGGATAACTCAAGCCAGTGGGAGGGGAGGTGGGAGGGGTGAAAGGCTGGAGAAGGCTCTTCATACTTTGTAATTTGCACCCCTGTAGAACCTTTCATCTAGGGATCTCATGTGTGCTTTACAAACCAGTCAAAGTTCAGTCCCCAACACCCCTTTGGGATGCAGAAGTGTTATGAAGCTGCTTCTTCAGCAACACCATCCAGAGGTAGAGATAGACAAGTGTTATATAATCTCTCTCTCTCTGGAAAAGATAATTGCATTTGTATTTTTACTGTGTAGGTCTCTTAAAGGAAGAAGGCCACTGTCTGGAAAATGCCCTTCATGTCACTGATCACAATATGCTTATTTAATTTCATTGATGTGGTAACACATTTATAAAAGTTCACTCTGAAAACAGAAGTATTGTCCTTTAGCAGTAACACTGCTACCTTCTTCATCACTGAAGGAGGCAATTTCATTTTAATAGCTTTTGTAACAGTGAATATAGAAGTCAATGACTATAGAACATTATTAGAAAGCTCAAAGACCAGCAGGCATAATATGCTTGGCCCTTTTATGAATGCTAATCCCACTTTGTTTATTATTCTTTTCAAAGGAGTTAGATAAGAACTAAAAGAACAGATATCAGCATTAATTCAGAAAAGTTAATTACACAATTCAGAAGAGTAAATGACCAGCTCAGGACAGTGCAGAACAATCCTCTGAAGAATCCCAGATCTCCGCTACAGTGTTTATAGGGGAGTATTGCAGATTATTAATTATGCGCAATGCATTATTAATTATATGTATTTTCCTGTCATCAACAGAAGAAAACTGCTTTGGAATCTCCTTTCTCTTACTCCCCTCATCTTCATTACAAAGCAGTAAAGAATGATTCTGAAAGCTGACAGCCTTCCTTGTGCTCTCCCAATGTCTTGTTGGTTCTTTCCCTCTGGGCCAAACTGTTTCTAGCACAGTTACAGTACCATTGACATCAGCAGCTCTGCTCTGAGATGTGTGCTGACCTGGCAGAAATAAGTACTATGCATTCCGCTCATTCAGATTTTAATTTTTTTTAAAGAATATCAATAAAAAAACATGTACAGAGAGTTATCAAAGCAAATAAATCAATTGCTTTTTCAACTTCATACAATGTTCAGTGAACTCAGTGGAATTTGACCAGGCCTGTTATTACTGCTTAGTAGTTGTGGAGCTAGTAATTTACATCTAATAATAAAAACTATCAGAATACTACTGAACTTGGACCAGCCCTTGGAACCCTTACATGGGAACAGACTTTATTCACACATTTATTTCCATTGACTTGGCTGGGACTACACACCATGAACTGCTCCAACACTAGTCTTCTGTTTGGAAACAAAAAAATAAAGATGCTTATAAAGTAAACTCTTCAAAAAGACACCAGCAGAATGCCTGGCTCTATATGATTCTGTCTATATATTATATCCTGTAATACTCTATATGGTCCATAGCTTGGTTAACATGCCTTGAGAGCTAGTAATTGGAATGTATTAAAAATTAATTATGCATAAAATCTTTAGGCATGATTTGTACATAAAATATGGCAGATGTAACACAACCTGACCAAAAAAATGTTGATTTTTGGTTCTGTATTAACAGGCTTCATTAACTCTTTCTTATGTAATTACAAAAGAGACAGATCTTGGAAGATGCTGATGAAGCATCCACTTCATAATCTCAACACGTTGTACTCTAACTTCTGCTTCCATTGCTCTGCTTTGGTTTATGTAGTGATTTTGTCATGCAGTTAGGAGCATGCAACACAGAATGAAAAGAACCAAATGATGGTGTACAAGGGTTTCGATTTTCTTCCCAATTCATTTGTGTTGGTAAAGCTCAGATAAATATTTTAATTGCAAAGTTATGAAGAGGCTCTTTATTTTATATGGAGCCAAACATTGTATGATTCTGTGCTTAATTCCATGCAATCGCTTTCACACCTTCAGCCTGATTTAACAGTACATAGGTTTAGGTCTCAACTCTCTTTGTTTTGTTGTGCTTTTGAATAAGGTGTAAGTGTATTAGGTTAAAACCTATACTGTGATTTTTCACTACTTTCATAAAATTGCTTATGCATATTCTTTCTATTATAATGGGCAATGATTTCTTATGCTGATATTTGTTTTTGGACCAACTACATAGCTGGAATCGTTTAACAAGTTTTCAAATGCAAGACATTCTTCAACAACCTTAACAGTAAAAGCCAGTATGGCTATGCTTTTATGGCTCAGACCTGGTGAAGTATGTCTTTTATTCAAAAGTTTATCTAAGTCTATCCCAGCTATGCAGTTGATCCAATAAAGAATGTCACCCTAAAAAACAGTTGCCTCTCATATAATCCCTTGACCATCATGGCTATAACTTTACTCTAATACTAAAATAATGCTGGCAGGCAGTATAAAAAAATTCTACCCCCAGCTTTCTTCCTGGCTTTCCTGACAATGTGACTGTTGGTCCTCTGCCTGCTACTGCCTATTCAAAGAGGATTTCCCAGAGCAGAGGGCAGA
>NW_005841841.1:893559-900408 GCF_000455745.1 Alligator sinensis | reverse complement strand
TTGTCTGGGGCATGCATGTATATTTTGCTCCTCTTTCTTCTCCACAAGTAGATTCCAAGGCCTACAACCTGCCCCCAAACTTACTATCTACTATTTGCAAATGAGGATACTAGTGTTTATTTTATGAAAAGCTCCCATGACACTTGAGAGGCAAGAGATGTCACTACCTTGTCCTTGGCATTTCCTGCCGAGAAACACACGTAACAGCTCAACAAAGTGACACTGGGTGATTTTAAAAGGACAGGTTTCAATACCTCATGGAACTGGAGACAGATGTTAAGCACAGAACCAAATACGACGGTGTGCAAAATTCTGGGCTTATTTGAATCCAGAGCCTTATATAAAATGCTAAGGATTATCTCAGATCAGACTTCCCTCCTGCTTCTAAAAAGCACCATGTAAACCTGTGGCACAATATAACTATATACATAATGGTCAAATCCTGAAAATCATACCCAGTACTTTCTTGTGGCCACAACCTGGGGCTGGTAGTTTTGTCTCAGAAGTAAGGAATGAGTTAAAACTGAATGGCAACCTCAGGATCTGGTTCAATGACACCATTTTAACACAATGCCCAAAAGATGACCCTAAAGCTAACAGCTCTGATGTCTTTACAGAGTCCTGATTTGGTTCTTACTTGCTTCATAATTATTTAGGGGAGCCATCACACTATGTTAGGTGCTTTACAGACAGACTGTTCAGTATGGTTCCTGCCTACATACAGGCAAGGGATTACTGCCCCCAAGTGCCCGTTTGAAGACTATTTTTTAAACCAGGTACTCATAAACATGTTCAAAAGGGAGCCCACATCACTTAGAAGTAGGGTCATCTCATGGTTTGCTTCCCTCCCAACTTCCAAATCACTCTTGGACTGGTTATTACATATCAGCTCCTGACATCCACTATCACTGCTTGCATGGAAAAGTCTCACACATCCACACAACTGCAAGTCTGTTTCCTCTAAATTAGTACCCTCTTCTTCTCAACAAATCAAATCTTTTTCTTCCCACAATGACTGTAGTCTTGCCCTAAATCCCACGTACTCAAAATCAATTCCTCTAAATCAATTTCACTGCCAAAATCAGTTACCCCTCACCCACATTTTCAGTTTTCCCTGTATTTAAAAGCAAGTCCCCTCTCTTCTATATTCAAAATAACTTGCCCCGTTACCCCCAACCACAGACATAATTTTATCTTCAGTGAACTCTTGGCCAATTTTCTTCACCTAAAGATGAATTCTTGTTCCACTATCAAAATCAGCCACCAGCCCTCACACTCTGATTTCCCTCAGTCAAAAGGGAATCATAAGTACTCATCCTACCCCAGAAACTCAGATATCTTCTTGCCCATTTCGTTACCCACTTCAGATTCCTTGACATCCTATTATCACCACTTCTTTTCAGAGCTCTGGTCATTTCAGACTTACTTCTTTACTCATTGTTTCCTTCAGGGTCCCAGTTCCAATCTCCCTCTTGTCTTTATTTCCTCTACACTATCTAGAGTTCTTGTTTCAGTTTCTTGCATCCTCCCTATGCAGGGTCTACAGTTCAATCTGTCTTCCTTTGTCCCATCCACTGTGCTGCTCTGTCTTTCTCCTTCCCTTCCCTCTTCTTCAGCTTCCACTGCATACCCCTAGTTTCTTCCTACCAGACTTCACCTGAAGTTGTTCATTAGCATGGCTCCTCTATATTTTTCAGTGGTGGCAGTTATACTGATAGTAGCTCCTAGATGGGTACCCATAGAGATGACATGTCCAGAAGAAACCGCTCCAATGGCTGTTGTTCAACCCCACAACAACACAGAAGGAGACCATCATGCAACTCTTTCTGGAACCTCTGCATTTAAGGGACATAGAGGAGTCAGCTCCTTTTATGGAGTTTTGGTAATTGATGGCAGTTTGAATGCCTAAGTGTTTTCAAGTATCCCAACTGGACCTACATAAGGAAGGAAAGCCAGCAATGTAGCTGCCTAGCTATCCCTGGTGCTACCAGAAAGGGCTCCGTAGACACCCACACATTAACATATCTCTCCAGAAATACTGCCTTTTGGGATCCTCTATTTTATAAACTACTATTTTATTTCCTAAACTACTTTTTTTTCCTAAGATTTACTTCACTCTCAGCAATAGATATACTTTAAGTGCAGGAGACTGGTCCTCAAGCCACCAGTCCTTTTTGATTATTTTCAGTTAATTAGTTTGGCATTGATCTGCAGTGCTAGATATGTGGCAGCTAATGAGTTCTGACCAGTGAATCTCTTTTACTTTCATTAACAATTTAGATTGCTTTTTGCTCCCTTTCAGCCAATTTTATGAGAAAGTGTTATGAAACAGACTGCAAATTCTGAGTGTGCACACAGCTAGACCTGCCTTTCCAAAGGTCTTGAGTGTTTCTCTTATTTTCCTCAATTTCATTTTGTAATATCTGTAAGATGTGACAGTCAGTGCATGTGATGGGGATGACTGAATATCTTAAGTGGCTTGAAATCCCTTGGCCTCTAGCCTGAAGCCTTATAGCATCATCCATGGCATGCCATAATGTTTGAGAAAGGCATTGCCTGTCATATGCTATTGCTTAACTCAAATAGATTAAAAGTAATGAAACACAGCCATTTAGAGCTCATCATGCTCATTTTATATTAAAGATAACTGTGTATGCACGAACTAACATTATCTAAATCTCAGGCATGGACTAGTATAAGTTAGTAAAACAACCATGAATACTGCAATAATATTTACTCTAAATGAAGGACAGAGAAAAAGAGTAGAGCCTATAATAATGCCTTCAAACCTCAGTAAATCTCCTATGGTAACTTAACAGCAACAATCTCCTCTATCATACTTAATGTGTCCATCAATTTTTCCCCCTGTAAACTCAAGGAAAAATTAGGTAATGGGAAACTAGAAACCACATTTTTCTATGACAGGGACTAATTTGACCTCTAACACTGGCAGAGATTCAGAGGAACTGGTATTAGAATGGCATCTTGTGCTGTGTACACACCCCCACACATGCACCCTACACATGAAAATGCTTTTCAGGCTGGTGAATAATACAGCAGTGCCTGAATCTGTCTGCAAAACATACAGTGATCGAGCAAGTCCAAAAACCCTGCTGGTCAGCTGAACAAGAAAGAGGGGAAAAAAGTAAGACTCATTTTGTTAATGTAATACTCTGCAATCAGGTCAGCAACTCTTCTGAGGCTGTTCTACCTGTGACTCCCCAGTGACATCGTGGCTTTACAAAGCCTGTCTTGAAACAGCAAATAATTGCCAGTAGGCAACAAAGAATATTTTATTATTATATTTTGAATAAAAAGACACAGGAGAAAAATAGAATCAGCTAGCTACCAGTTCAGCTCAAGAGGTAGAGAAATGCTTTGGAACATGCAGCACTCAGTGGGGAAGAATTCAAAGAACGTAGTGGCACACAGCTTTGAGCTCCAGCGCAGAGCAGAGGACTAGGGATCTGTTACTGTATGCTGCAGAATGGATCCAATCATACTCTCAGGTGACTCATATTATTTCCATTTAAGACGAACACAAGGCAGGAAGCTCAGATCCAGCTCACACTTGTAACCTCCACTAAAGAATGCAGATGGAGAATTCTGTATCTTTAAATCTCTTAGAATTTCATCATAGTGCAGTGACCATTTTGTTCCTATAGTTGTTGCAGCCACTATGGAGAAGACCCAGAATAAATCTACAGTGCTCCCTCATAACCAGGGATACTGGTTTTCTCTGATAAAAAAAAAAAAAATCCCCAATTTTCAGATTTAAAAAAAGGAACCCAAAATCCACATATTTTCTGTGATTAAAATGAAATGCCACACACACACACACACACACACACACACACGCGTGTGTGTGTGTGTGTGTGTGTGTGTGTGTGTGTGTGTGTGGCATTTCATTTATATATATACTGGTGTTTCATTATAATCACAGAAAAAAGTAGATTATGGGTTATTTTTTTAATCCAAAAATTGGAGATTTTTTTAACAGAGAAAACCAGGATCCCGCTCCTGACACAGCTGCTAATAAGTTATAGCAGTTTCATGTGATGCTTTTCTCCAGGTTTATAGTCCATAGGTTCACACCCCATCAGTTCAGTATTTAGCACTGTTTCCAGATTACATAAACCATCACAATTTTGGTCAGAATAAATGTCATGAGTTTTGATAAACTACATCCCTTTTTCTGTTTTGTAACCAAACAAACCTGAACCTGTTAGGGTTTCTCTGTGAGATTTCTTCACATTTGTATTATACTATTTCTATTACCTTAATCTTAACAAAAAGACAGATTGTCTACGTGCTACTAGAGATGGAAAGAAATTTCAAATTCAACATCAAGAAATTTCGTCCCTGTACTCACTTTGAGGACTACAGCACAGTCTACCAACCCCAGCATGCCAGGGTGCTTAAGAAATTCAGGGTGAACACATCCGGGATGGTTCACCTACAAAAGAGCAAGAGAAATGAATTTATGGGAGAGTCCATGACTAACAGTCCTTCACTGGGACTGGCGAAGCAGTGAAAAGTACATCAAGTGCAGTCAACAAATATTATGCTGTATAAGCAAGTCTAACTGCCTTTCCCTAGTTTAAGTGCTGCCCTACCCTAGAATTGTCAGGTGCTGTTACTTCCAGGACTACAAGTTTCCTACTTATCCATTTTTGTTTCACACATATCCTGGCTTTATTTACAGAAACATTTATTTACAGACTATCCAATTACAGTTAAATAGGTAATCTGGAAAAGGAACATGCCCGCATCATTTTCTGAAAAGATCATTGTAAACATTTAAACATTCAGTATTACATTTTGCCTTGACTTGCATTGCTCAGTGTTATACTCTTTGGGACAAACTGAAATGAAATGCTCCTTTGTGCTGCAGTATCTGGCATAACTGACAGCATTCAAAATTTTCTTTTCAAACTAGGCAGCAACCTGCTATTGACGTGCTAACATACCTGCTGTCAAAATGAGGTTTAGCTTGTCTGAGGCACATTGCCTATTCAGGGATTGATGACTCTATCTATACTGCACTGACTTTTTTAGAAATTAAATTGAATACACAGATATCACAATTGTTTGTTTTAAGTAAAGAGAGAGATAGCAAGATGCATCTTGGCTAATGACTAAACTTTTTGTTCTATTCTCGTAAATAACCACAATTGAATGTTGATTACCTGAAGCTCTGTATTGCTGGAAATGGGGTTGTGTCCCGCAACACATACCAGTATTAATTATTTCTTCAGCTGTTTGCATAGTTACTAGGAATTCACCATTGTTGCTGTAGTATTCTGATAATGAAGGTCTTGCACATTTAACTAAGGAAGAAAGCTCCCAATACCAGTTCACTACCATTCTGTTTTCTGGTCTAAAGAAGCTCAGGATCCTCCCCTCCTCCCCATTACTTTCCTAGCTTGACCTGGCAATTAAACTACTGTATCTGTATCCCCCTGCTACCTCCCTGCTCCAGCATCATGTTTACAGATATATGAAACATTTATCACAAACCTCAGATGCATTCACTTGAGTTCAGCTACTTTTTGTGAATGAGCTTGCCGTTCACATGAATATGGTTTGTTTCCATTGACTTCTCACCAAAGGTGGATACTAGCCTTTTTAAAAGCACACAGCTATAATTCAGTACTGTACACATCTTTAATTCTAAACTTTCCCTGCAAAGGCAAATCCATGCCAAGGGTCATAGATACTTTGGTGATATATTAATAAATAATCCTAATTCATCAGATCCACTGGTACGTTAAAAGCTATGATTGAGGTTTTGAAAGCACAGAGAGAGAAAGAGAGGAATGGGGACTTCTGAGCTAATAAAGCAGCCTTCCTAAATTATTCCCAATTCATCACAATGTTCATAATAAAGCTAACATGGATGTAGCAGTGTTGTGTCCTTTTATAAACACACACACATACACACTTTTTGTGAACATTTAAATATTCATTGAAAATTAAAACAGAACAACAAAAATATACTTAAACCAGAATGCCAGGATATACTGCAGTAAAAGATTTATCATCTGCAAAAGTACTAGTATAGAAAATATCTCTAAGGGACAGATAAATATAATGGTTTGGGATATGTTTCCACATCTGATTTGGAAATTCAGACCAAAAGTTGTCAACATCTCATCTATATGAAATTAAGATAAGCCAGTCACTGGGGGGAAATTTGTAATTGGTGTCATCATCAGCTATAATGTCTTGGATCCCTGTTCCTGCACTTGCTCTCTTATGGCCTGTACTACAAAGTAGTCAGCCTCGATCAAATTGATGAGATCCTGACAGAGAGTCAAATACATATGACAGTGTAAACTTAGAAACATAGGGTGCATCTACACATGAGATTTAATGTGCATTAACCTATTTTAATGTGCATTAAAGCATCACAAAAAAATTGTGTTCTTTAGCTAATACGCATTAAAATAAGATAATGAGCCTTTTTCTAGTACCTCACAATGGAGGTACTAGATTGAATGCAGATTACCTAAAGTACATTAATAAATGTGTAGATGTGCCCATAAGTTTTAGTTCAGTGAAGTATTTAATGATGTTAGTAGCCCTACTGAAAGATTTATGTTCTGATACAGGGGTAGGCAACCCCTGGCACAGGTGCCAGAGTATGGCAGAGCATAGCGTGAAGGCATTTTATGTGGCATATGCACCTTGGGGCAGAGGGTGGGGAAGGGGTTGTAGCTGTGCTGCCACAAGAAGGATCAGACCCCTCACAGCTCCCCTGCCATCCATCCCTGGCATGCCAACATCTTACAAATAGAGATTATGGGACTTTTTGGCACTTTGCCCAAAAACATTGCTTACCGCTCT
>NW_005841841.1:892942-893528 GCF_000455745.1 Alligator sinensis | reverse complement strand
GCTCTTCTGATATTTTGTGAATCATCAGGGTTAGAAACAAAAAGAGGTTCATTTATCTGACAGTTGTAAAGTCTAGACTTTCTAGTGATATACACAATCCGGTTCTAGCCCTGGGAGCTTGCTATAAGATATTAGATTTAGCATCACAACAACCCAATTTATAAGAGGCATTTTTTAAATATCTTAATATTTTATTTTAATACCTGATTTTACAGAATGAAAGTTATGAAAATAGTCAACATAAAATAAGTCAAAACAAGTGGCATCAGCAAAATATATCAAGATGTGTTATAAATGACATTTTGTTTAGGATGATTTGCATAAATCATTCATAGCTTCACCACTTACGGGTATCAGTAATTCATCATAACAAAAAGCTTTATAACACACCAACCTTTCACACAGTCATTTTATATTAAGTCACATCACTAATTCATCTGTACTATTAGTGTGAAATGTAGATCAACATAACAAGATACTTATTGATCCTTATTATAATATAGTTGGGGAAACAAATTTCACAACAAAATGAACTAGTAAATCACCTCTGGTCAGTGATTTGGTTGTAAAGCAAATCCATGCAAAT
>NW_005841841.1:891237-892932 GCF_000455745.1 Alligator sinensis | reverse complement strand
GAACCATAACCCTACTGCACAAATTGTTCCACATCTCTGAATGGGCAAATTTTTTGCAGTAAGAGTACTTAGTTTCATATACAAATGTATTTCCAGGTGCCTGAGTGCATTTATATCATGTTGGGGTACTGTAATTTTGAACATACTTAAGGTAAGTGCGAGCACAATTACAGATGAACATTTCTATGCACTGGAAGACTGCACTTCACAAAGTCTAGCTTGCCCCTGTAACTTACCGGAGATGATTATTTATAGAGACTTCCTCCCATGTGTGGTAAAAATACGTTATAATCTAGGCTCCATGATTTTATAATAACACTTGAGCAACAACTGTGTGAGTACCTCATGATCCCTTGTGCAAGCTGCACGAGGCCTAACGACTGAGTTGTGGGTTGTTTCTTTTTTCCTTCTTGCTTGCTCTGCATTTTACAACCATACTTACCTAATGCTCTGAAGTTACACCAAGATACAAGATTACTAAAAGACACTAACTGTGCCGCAGTTCCCCTTTTCTTATGCGCATGCGACAGGACTTTTTGCCACAGTTCTGCTTTTGGACTACGCATGCACTAAACCTGATAAGAGATACTAACCAATAGCAAGTTAAGTTCGACCTGCAAGACAAGACGTAACAATAAGGAAATTATAATATCGCCAATAATTGCACGACACGCTGAAACCCTCTGTTTATGTAAGCTATAAAAGTGGAACCTCAGACACACTCGTGGTTGACTCTGCTTTGGGCGACTCAGCCCCTTTGTCGACCTGCTTGCGCAAACAATAAACCCGAGATGGACCCATCCTGCGTGTGACTCTCTCCTTGAGGTAAAATTGGGCAAGCCTCCAGGGGCATGAAACTAGCCATTTGTGCAACACATGTACAGGCACTCCCCTCTTTCAGAAAGTTTGAGAAAGCAAGGTAGCTGCTTCCTGCATCAGCCACCACTCCTGTTCACTACTGAAGTGTGTATTTTGAGGTATAAAGCGGCATGCTAGGAATAGGGAGGAGTGATGATAAATCAGAACTCAAATGCCTATTCTTCTGATGCTGTAAAGCCATAGATGGTCCTTATTCTAGATACATTGGAGCAGTTCCTCAGCAGTTCCTCAGTGTAGAGTCAAGAGGTTGCAAAGAGCTTTGCTTCACTGTGTTGGAGCACAGGAAAATTTAGCCATCATTCTTGGGGCCTCGATTTTTCAAAATTTGGGCCTCAATCCTTTTAAGTCTGGCAATGTGCTATTTCCTTTTCTAGGTGTATTCAATAGTTTGGGTAACTATCTTATTCATTTTCATCATCTCTTATTTGTAAGTGCATCCACCACTTTAATGCAGTCTGAGTCTTTCATGTGGATTCCCTTTCCAGAAATTCCAGAAGTATATCACTACTTCCTGTTATTTAGAAAGCATCTGAGAAAGTGGTACTCATCTTAGGTCTGGGTCACATGGAAGAAACTTCCAGGGCACTACAGTCTGTTTAAACTACCAACACAGGCAGACAATATATTAGCCAGGTACTTGAGAGTCTCTTTATATACTGCTGCTTCAGAAATAAATGCAGACCATTAGGAAAATAATTCATTAAGCTTGAAATAACTAAAGGACCTGGAGGAGCACAATTCAGCTTAGCTTTTTCTGTCTTTATTGTGGTTCCTTGTTTTGCCTCTTGCTTGTCTTCTGATGCTTCCACTTACATA
>NW_005841841.1:849407-891206 GCF_000455745.1 Alligator sinensis | reverse complement strand
CTATGTAGCATTTTGTTTAATAACCCAGTCTGAAAAAACTGAATCTTCACAAAGTGCAGCTTTATCACAGTGGCAGGTACATAATGCAAGCAGGTACTCTTGCATTCAAATAAGAATTCACCTTGTAATTCTTTACCTTAAATCAAACCAATAAATACAAATTCTTCATTGGCCTTGAGACATCCTGGGTACTTGTGAGGCCATAACCATGTACACATGATGAAAATGTCACTTTGTGTGGGTTAATGGCATCACGCTGTACATGTGCATGAGTTTGGGGGGGTTTAAATGAGTTTGCATCATTGCAAACTAAACTACATCCTGATGTAGTTTAGTTTGCAATGTTGCAAATTGCAATGATGCAGCTGTCAGCTCACTTTGAAGCCATAGGAGAGCCAGCCAGGCTCCACAGAAAAAAAGGATTGGGTCCCTCACTGCTTCTGCCTTCAGCAGGCTCCTGCAGCCAGCAGGATACCTGGGACTATCTAGGAATGGGCTGGCTCGCCCCTGAGGCAGGAAGGCATCAGGAGGCCGTCTGAGTTTGCTGGCAATGGGAGAAGGCAGCAGGGGTGGTGCACAGGATGCTGGAAGCCTGGGCAGGCTGTGAGCTGGCTGGGTGCTGCCCCAGCTCGGAGGCATCTGATCCAACACTTCTTTGAGCATGCCCGGGTTTTCAGCACCTCATGCACCATCCCTGCCACCTTCTCCAGCCACCAGCAAACCCAGCTACCCTCCTGCCACCTTTCTGTGCTTCCCCAGGGGCAAACTGGCCTGTTCCCGGGCAGCCTCAGCCATCTTGCTGGCCACAGGACCCTGCTGAAGGCAGAAGCAGTGAGGGACCCAATCCTTTTGGACCCCTGGCAGCTCCCTACTCCCTCCCCCCCACCATGGGCTGACTCTGGCACCAACAAAAAAACCCCGCAGGTTCAGGCCCCTTGCTGTAATGTGACATAAAAATTGAAACAGTGAGTTTCAATTAAAAACCCACCATTTCAATTTAGGGGGCATAGAATAAAACCCTGAGGACTAAACCCCCATCATGTGTACAAGCACCCCCTATGGCAAAGAAGATCATGCTGCTTCTTTAGTTACAACCATGTCTCTCCTCTCTGCAAGATTAATAAGCATTACTGTGAAGCATTACTGTGATTTCTGTACTGACTGAGATTGCTTGGAGCCATTTACAGTCAAAGAGAAAGAAGAGTAGCAGCATGGCAATAATTATTAACTTGTTACAGTAATAATTTGTGTTTCTCTCTTATTACTGAAGATCAGTGATAAACCTCAGATATGACTGTCAACACCCAGCTTCTAATTTGTGTATGGTGTGGAGGAACTCCCAGCTCTACAAAACAACTTTCTTTCCTTCAGAGCAAGCAACATTCTATGCTGACATAAAAAAGATGGTTTACAAAACAGCATTGATTTAATGATGGCATTAAGCCATCAGTTCAATTATGTAAAAAAGAGGATGATTAATAGAGATGAAATTCATGCTTCTTTTACCTTATTCAGTTCTCCAGGCAGGGGGTGAAATTTCTGAGTTTATCTAACTGTAAATTACTCTG
This sequence comes from Alligator sinensis, assembly GCF_000455745.1. NCBI lineage: Eukaryota > Metazoa > Chordata > Crocodylia > Alligatoridae > Alligator > Alligator sinensis. The sequence goes on along the minus strand of NW_005841841.1, from coordinate 889,638 downwards.
ATGGATTGGTTCTGATTTGTAAATTGCCTTGTTCGGCAAAGGAACTTCTTCTATTTCCCCTTAAATTGAAATAAAGTTGCCCTGAACCTGTAGTTACTGCGGGTTTGGCAGAGAGGTGAGAGCATGCCGTAGCCATACTTATGATTTTGTACTGCAAAGCTTGACTGACTTGAAATGTGAAAGGATAGGAAATAATAACAATGGTTGAGAGGAATATCTTTAAAAAATATATGGACAAATACTAATGATGAAAATTACAGTTGTGAGATTGAATGGGCTTGGTGACCTTTGGCCCCCATAACATTTAGGTGTGTAAAGATGTTGAGACAAGCAGACTGCCCAATAGGCAGAACAGTTTTGTGCTTCTTTCTAGGAAAAAAATCATTCTGTCATCTCTCTGGCCTAGCAGTATATATGTATGTATTATCATTTGAGGCACCAATCAGTATCAAGATTCCATTGCACCAAGCACACTACACAAATTTACATCATAGTTTACAACCAAAATTAAAATGAAGACAGTAGAAGAGAGTGACAATGTAGGTGATATCATTGCCCAATATCTACTTAGTATGTGGTTGAAATGAATTTACTTGCATGATGTTGCCTGAGTAGATTCGAACTGCTTTTGAATATTTCTTCCTGAATACATACTCCAACCAAATGTCCACACTTATTTACTGTTTTCTAGGCATGGGAAGGGATCCCATGCTTTGAGTATCTGGCTGTTTTAATCTAGAAATATCAAAACCAACTTAAATAAAATATATTAAAAAATAACATTTTTGGACCTAGGTATTCCTTGCCAAATTTCATCTGAGTGAGTTTTTACAGCTGATAAAAACTACTGAGACACTGTTAATTATCTTGGCAGTAGGGGCCTCTCTATAATTAGGCTAATGTGTTTGACAGAACATTTTTCACACAAAAAATGACCAGAAATACTATTTGATTGACTTAACAACTTTTCTGTTTGACAGCCTGTACGTGATTATGAGAGATACACTCTGTCTTGCCTCTGGTGGCTTGATATGATTTGGCAGGGCATAAAGAGTATTTTGAAACCAGTTTGTTAGTAGAATGATCAAAAAGTTGTTGAAAGGGTTTTAGATCCTGAACTGCAGAAAGGCAGCCACAGAGACTAGGTACAGACATTACACATATCGCACATTAAGCAGGCAGAAAGCTCTCTAAAGCCATAACTGAACAGATATTCATGGTTCTTAGAGAGCTTTAAAAATGGCAGATTGCACTCTAAGTTAAATCTGGATGGATGTGTACCAACCTAAAGCACTTTCTGTTAGAGCATCTTATTGAACATCTGTGCCAGATCGCATTGAGGATTAATTTAGAGGCTAGGGACAGACATTCAAAAAGCCTGAGCCTGAATTGATTAAATCTTGGCAAATTAGTTTAACCTGCCTAGATCGAATTACTTTGCAACCGCACAGACTTCCCTCAAACATTTCCAACCGCACATGCCTGCAGTTGCTCAGCCTAGAAGGTGGGGGATGCTAGAGCAGCTCTCCCTTCCCTTCCACAGTGCTGAGCTAAGGGGGGAGGGGTGGTGGCCAGGCCCCAGCAAGACAGTGATTAGGGAGCAGCAGGGCCATCCCTGGGGAGGGTGAATCAGGACAACTGCCCTGGGCCCTGAGCTTTGGGGGCCCACGCAGAGCCAGGCAGAGAGGCCGCAGCTGCACTTTAGCCTACCCACCCACCCAGCATGTTGGACAACTCTTTGTGTGTTCCTGTCAGAAGTTCTAGCCCCCACCCTTCCCACCATGTCCAATGTGCTGGGGCCTTCACCAGGGTAAGTATCCTGTGGGATGGGGAGGGGGGCCCTGTGCAGGCTGCTTTGTCCCAGACCCCACACCCTGATGAGAACATCTCTGGGGAGGAGTGTAAACCCCACCTGCTTGCACCATCCCAGGCTTTTCCCCACTCGCTGCTCAAGGGGTGGGAGTGTTGCCAGACACCTAGCCCCAGGCTAGCACTGAGGCAAAGGGGGGTGTGCAGTGCATGCGTCTGTTGATGATACTGAGCTTTTCAATCTCCCTCTCCCTTCTTCTTCATGCTGTCTGCAAACCTGACAGGTGAGGGAGCAAGCAGGGAGCTGATAACACAATGTTTATCAGCCCATAAACAAAACAAAGATCTCTCTCATTAGTTGAAGCACTTCTTAAACAGCTTTTTCCAAGGCAGGAACAGAGGGACATTACCAGCTTACCTGTTGATTAGCTCCAAAAAGCCCTAAGCAGACACTGTTCTGTCTGCCTGCCCAGTGAAAATGGAGACGCACATACATATAGACACCTTTCAGCATTAGTTAGCATATCACATGCCTAGAGTCCATGGGGCTGGGGTCCGAGTTGTGGGAAATGGGAGGAAGGGAGGGGGATCCCTGCTTGAGCAGTGGGAATGGAGGAGGGGCAGGGCGAAGCCAGGCAGATGCTGCTATATCTGCAGTCTCCGCCAGATCTCTGGCTAGGGAGCAGAAGGGTGGGGCCAGCCCTGTTCTCTGAAGCAGAGAGCACAGCCCAGCATAGCCCAGGGCTGCAAAGCATATGGGATATTGTGGGACTCTGGTTTAAGTTAAACAATGAAGGGGTCTGGGACAGACATTGCATAAACTAGTTTGACCCAAATCAGTTAAGTCTCATACTACATTCAACCAGGTTTATCTAAAACCAGTTTCACCATTTTTAAGCTGGTGTATGTGCACTTAACTTCTGTTCTGTTACAGGTTTAATCCAGTTTCTGATCATTTAAATCAATTTATGTGTCACGTCTGTCCCTAGCTAGAGTGTGATTGTTGCTATCCCAGTCAGTGTTGCGCAGGGCTGTGCTCTAGCCTCTGGCAGAGCTGCTTTGCTTTGCCCAAGCCTAAGCCAGTCCCACCCCCTTGGCAGTGACAGCCTGTGATTCCAGTCTGGCATGCAGCCTTGCTCGGGGATGGAGTGGGTAAGGGAAGGAAGGTTTTTGTCCACACAGCTTCTCTGGCCCTGAAGCACACTACAGCCTGGTCAAGGAGAGGCAGCAGGGGTAGGGCTCAGGATCTCTCTCCCCATAACAGCACAGGCCAAGCAATGGTGCACCACTGCTTGGTGGGGGGGAGCTGTGGGGAAGGGCTCCAGGGTCAGTGTCCCTGCATCTGCCCCTTCTGGGCCATGCTGCAATGTAGCCCATGGGCTAGGAGCTACAGGAAGAGGGGTCTGGTGTCTCTCCTCCTCCCCCAGCCACTGCTGAGGAGTGGGGCTGGGGATGGGGGCCACTTGGGAAGCCTCCTGAGAGAGATGCAGGAGTGCCCCTAGCTGCCAGTGTGAGCAGGCTGTGAACATTCCCCACTGAACAGCAAACATCTGTTCAGTTTGCTCACACTCTAACTTATAGTGCTTTAAATAAAGTGTGGCAGGGTGTTTCCACCAGAGGCTTTTGGAACGTCCGCACTTAGCCATAAATTCTACTTGCATGTTATTTTCAAAACAGGACTCCAAGCCTTCATTTCCATCATCTTTCCACTGTGACTGCTATCTCTTGCAGTTCAGACAGCAATCAGGTTTTTGGCACAGCAGCTGGCTCAGCCCTGAGTCTCTGAGTGCAACTCCTGCAATATATATAGTAGAGATCTGTAACAGACAACCCTTGCCCTGTTACTGGAAAGTAGCATGGCCCCTTAAAGGGCAGAGTTTTTGTTGCACAGGCATAGGCAACCAGCAGAGTGGGGGTTAAGGAACAGCCCTGCAATCAAGTCAGCTGATGGGAGAGTCACATGACCAGAGAGGGGCAGGGCTTTAGGAGTATATAAGGCAGGGCCAGAGCCAGACCAGAGATTTAGACCTGGGAAGCTGCAGGGTGAGGAGGCCTTGCTGTAACATGGCTGCTAATGATGGCTGCCTGGCAGGGAGATTTGGGAAAGTAACATGTGGGACCTGATTCAGGGTCTGGAAGAAGTGCAGCAGGCAGCTGATGAACTGGGTGACTGTATTACAGCCAGAGGGCTTTCTGATTTATTTTAGGATTTATACTGGTGGTTTTGGAGGTCCCATTAGTGCTTCAGGGGCATGTGACTGCCTTGAGCCCTGCTAGGGGCCTGGTTCAAGGCACTGACCAGGTCTGAGGGCCCTAAACCCCTGTGGGGTGAAGAAAAGGGCCAGGGAGTTAGAGGGGTATTGTGTTAGAGGAGAGAGAACATGGGCCAGGGGCCTGAAGCCCATAGATTCATAGATGTTAGGGTCGGAAGGGACCTCAATAGATCATCAAGTCTGACCCCCTGCATTGGCAGGAAAGAGTTAATGTCCAATCTAAATCTGCTCTCTGCTAGCTTGTGGCCATTATTTCTTGTAACCCCCGGGGGCGCCTTGGTGAATAAATACTCACCAATTCCCTTCTGTGCCCCCATGATGAACTTATAGGCAGCCACAAGGTCGCCTCTCAACCTTCTCTTGCGGAGGCTGAAAAGGTCCAGTTTCTCTAGTCTCTCCTCGTAGGGCTTGGTCTGCAGGCCCTTAACCATACGAGTGGCCCTTCTCTGGACCCTCTCCAGGTTATCCGCATCCCTCTTGAAGTGCGGCGCCCAGAATTGCACGCAGTACTCCAACTGCGGTCTGACCAGCGCCCGATAGAGGGGAAGTATCACCTCCTTGGACCTATTCATCATGCATCTGCTGATGCACGATAAAGTGCCATTGGCTTTTCTGATGGCTTCGTCACACTGCCGACTCATGTTCATCTTGGAGTCCACTAGGACTCCAAGATCCCTTTCCACTTCCGTGCCACCAAGCAGGTCATTCCCTAGGCTGTAGGTGTGCTGGACATTTTTCCTCCCTAGGTGCAGCACTTTGCATTTCTCCTTGTTGAACTGCATTCTGTTGTTTTCTGCCCACTTGTCTAACCTGTCCAGGTCTGCTTGCAGCTGTTCCCTGCCCTCCGGCGTGTCCACTTCTCCCCATAGCTTTGTGTCATCTGCAGACTTGGACAGAGTACATTTCACTCCCTCGTCCAAGTCGCTGATGAAGACATTAAAGAGTATCGGTCCAAGGACCGAGCCCTGCGGGACCCCACTGCCCACACCCTTCCTTCCATGAGGGATGGAAACATCTATGAGAGGCAAAGCAAAGGGCAGGGACCTGTAGCCCATGAGGGATGAACTCTGGGGACCCCAAGCGAGAAGCAAGGGAAGGAGATCCCAAGAGTCTGAATTTACAGAGCTGGTGCCTAGTAGCCAGGTCCAGTACAGTGGGTCCAGGCTAGAAGGCCCAAATAGAGAAAAGGGGTGGAGGGTGAGAAGGCCGAGGTCCTGACAAAGAAAATTATGGTACAGTGACATTAGTGAGGCTTGGGTGTGGTATAAGGGGTGGTTGGAGTTGAATAATAAGCCTTAAGGCAAGCAAGGTCACCAACTAGAGATGAGAGAGCACTTAGGCTCATCAGTCTCTGAAGGCAGCCTCCTTTTCATGAAGTTTCCATCAAGACATGGCAGATGAGAAAGCAAGGAGAGACCTTGGGAGACGGGGCCAGAGAGAGAGCTTAGCAGGGATGAGGGTGCCTGTAAGGGGCATCACAGTGTCCATCAGGCACCTAACCTGTTACAAGGTATTAAAAATAAAAACAAAGAAACAAAAACACAGCTCATCCCCAGAGCAGGGAATATGAAAGAAAGGCCACACAAATGAGTACAAAAGACTTAATCATAATGCATATTTTTTAAGTGCCTTGTGTAACTTAGCACAGTCCTGCAAAACAGGTAAGGCACAGCTATATTGTTTCCCTTCTCTGAGCATAGAAACTAGAGTAGTTGTTCATTTTTATGTGGGCCAAATAATAGATAAGACTACTTGTACTCTCTCCTATAGGGGCACTTGTATAAGGTGCAGAAACAACCTGGTTTCAACATGTTAGTCCTTTAGGCACACGATTATTGAGCACCTTCCATTTTTATTATGCCATAAATTGTTAATACTTTAGCTATTCGTCTTGTTTGGATAATTTGTTGCATTTCATATATTCTCTCTCATCAAATACATGTTCCATAATATGGCCACTGGTGCTTAAATAGGTGTGTCACTAAGTCATAGTCTCAAAGGGCATCTATACACGTGATCCAGGGTGGGGGGCAGCATTTAATTAAAATGCCTGCAGTGTCTTGTGCATCCAAAGTCCCACAATGGCAGCCAGGTTGATTTAACTAAAGCTCATCAAACCAGCTTTAGTTAAAGCACCCATGCTGCCATTTTGAAATGCCGGATGCTGGATACATGAGATGCTGCACACGCTACAGCGTTCTAATTAGAATGCTCCAGCAGACTCAATTAATCAGAACATGTCGGAGCACATGTAAAAGTGCCCAACAGGACTCCTTACGTGTTTAAGGTTATATTTGTTCTTAAACAAATTGAGATTTAGCCTGGATACATTATTATGATTGCCCAAGTGTTTTGAAGCCACTAACCTAAAATAGGATTATGCAGGATAGGCAGAGAGAAAACTGAGAAAACACAGAAGAAAATGAGAAGAAAATTATTCTGATTTAAACTATCCTAGCAACTTTTTCAATGTTCCTACAGCTGTGAAAATGGAACAAATTTAGAAAGAAATCTGAGTGATTGAGGGAAACCTGTTATATTAAACTGCAGTTTAATTAGTGATGGACAAAGTTGAAAATGCAACTCAACTGTAGGCAGAGAAAGAAGAAAGAGAAAATAAAGGGGGTACAGCTGGTTCCACAAACAAAACTAATTCTTTCATAATGTTGGGTTGTACCCTGCTTAGATTGAAAGAACAGTTTATTAGAAAAATGAAAATGGTCAACGAAAAATAAAGGCAGCTAATTCGCCATCACCACCATCCCTGAAGACAAACTAAAACTTGACTGATTGCTGACAGAGCTTATATAATTATGGGGGAAGGCAAAAGGGGAGAGTGGAGAAGGGTTATTTTCTTTTGCTTTGTTTTGGTTTTTGTAGGGCTTAATTTTCTATTACTCTGATCCTAGTAAATTTGGGTGCTACTTGAAAAAGAACTATCCATGCCAGTACCTTTCTCTTTTTTCTGAAGAGATATCAATAACATAAGATCATAGGATCATAGGAAAGTAGGTCTGGAAGGGGCCTCATGAGGTCATCTAGCCGGCTCCCATGCTTAAAGTAGGATCATCCCTGATTAAACTATCCCAGCAAAGTGTCTGTCCAACCTGCTTTTGAAAACTTCCAAGGATGGAGATTTCACAACTTTTCTAGATAGCCTGTTCCAGTGCTTGACTACCCTCATAGTCAGACAGTTCCTTCTAATCTACAACTTAAATTTCCTCTGTTGAAGCTTGAGGCCATTGCTCTTGTCCTGTCCCCTACAGTCACAGAGAAAAGCCTCTTTCATGTTTGAAGACTGTTATCAAATCCCACCTCAGTCTTGTCTTCTCCAGGCTAAATAAACCTAATTCGTTCAGTCTTTCCTCATAGGTCATGCTTCCCAGGCCCCTAATCATTTTTGTTGCTCTGTACTGGACTCTTTCCAATCTGTCTATATCCTTATGGAAGTGTGCGGCCCAAAGCTGGACGCAATACTCCAGATGAGGCCTCACCAGTACTGAAGAGAGGGGTAGAATCACTCCTCTAGATTTGCAAGTGACACTCCTGTTAAGACAACCCAGCATGCTGTTGGGTTTGTCTGCTTTAAGAGGACACTGCTGTCCTATGTTCAGTTTATAATCTACTATAACCCCCAGGTTCTTCTCTGCAGTACTATAGCATGTATTTGTGTATGCAGGTATTCCATCCCAAGTGCAAGGCTTTGTCCAATCTCATCTGATTGTTTTGGACCATTTCTCCAGCCTATCCAGGTCATTCTGGATCTTGGCCTTATCCTCCAAAGTATCTTCAACTCCAACCAACTTGGTGTCATCTGCAGATTTGCTAAGTGTGTGCTCAATCTCATCGTCTCAGTCACTAATAAGATATTAAGCAATATCAGGCCCAAGTGGGAATCCCACTTGATAACTCCTTGCAACTAGACCTTGAGCATACATAATGTGTAATACAGGGTGTTTATAAAGTCCATGTGTAAATTTAAGCTTTAATAATTTTGGATATACACATGATAGAAGCAAACTGTAAATGGTGATTGAAAGCATAATTCATTAAGTTTTTTAGCATAGTGTAAGTGATGCATAGGGAAAATCAGATTGAAAAATGTATCACGAAAGGTGGCAGTTATGTTGAAGTCTAGAAATTTGAGCTGTGCTGTGTTAAAACTTAATGAATTATGCTTTCATTGCCATTTACAGTTTGCTTCTATCATGTGTACGTCCGAAGCTATTAAAGTTTAAAGTTGCACAAAGATTTTATACACACCATGAAGAGAAAATCTATAAATTCCTTGGAGCCAGGTTTTCATCCAGTGTAGTTCCACTGAAGTCACTGGACTTTACTAATTTTTAACAGCTGGCACCTCATAGAGGTAAACTTTTTCAATTTATTCCCAACAAATGGCAAATCAACCTCTTGAACAAACCAGGACTGTGAGGGTGGGAAGCTGGGCATCCTGGAAGTCATGGGCATTCATTTCAGTTGAAGAGGACCCAGAACCTGAAAAATTCACAGGCATCACCTGCAAACCTTCTGTGGAGGCAGCAGACTGCAAGGCTGCTAATTATATAAAGGGATGAACTCAGGAAGGCCAAAGCACAATTGGAGTTGCAGCTAGCAAGGGATGTGAAGGCTACCAAGAAGGGTTTCTACAAGTATGTCTGTACCAAGAGGAGGATCAGGGAAAGTGTGGGTCCCTTACTGAATGGGGGAGGCAACCTTGTGACAGAGGATGCAGAAAAGGCTGAAGTACTCGATGCCTTTTTTTGCCTCCGTCTTCACAGGCAAGGGCAGCTCCCAGACAACTGCACTGGGCAGCACAGTTTGGAGACAATGTGAGCAGCCCTCAATGGTAAAAGAGCAGGTTAGGGACTGCTTAGAAAAGCTGGATGTATACAAGTCCATGGGGCCAGATGGGATGCACACGAGGGTGCTGAGGGACTTGGCTGATGTAATTGCAAAGTGATTGGCCATCATCTGAAAACTCATGTTGATCAGGAGAGATCTCGGATAATTGGAAAAGGGCAAACATAGTGCCCATATTTCAGAAAGGGAAAAAGGAGGATACAGGGAACTACAAACCAGTCAGCCTCATCTCAGTCCCTGGAAAAATCAGGGAGCAGATCCTCAAGGAATCCATTTGTAAGCACTTCTACCAGTCATGACTTGCCCTTGGTGAATCCATACTGACTGTTCCTAATCACCCTTTTCTCCTCCAAGTGCTTAGCGAGGCTTTTGATACGGTCTCCCACAACATTCACACAAGCAAGCTAAGGAAGTATGGGCTGGATGAATGAAATTTAAGGTGGATAGAAAACTGGCTGGAGAACTGGGCTCAGAGAGTAGTAATCAATGGCTCAATGTCTAGTTGGCAGCCAGTATCAAGTGGAGTGTCCCAGGGGTCAGTCCTGGGGCCAGTTTTGTTCCATGTCTTTATCAGTGACCTGGAAAATGACATAGAGTGCACCCTCAGCAAGTCTGCTGATGACACCAAGCTGGAGGGAGTAGCAGACGCACTGGATGGTAGCGCTAGGATTCAGAGTGACCTAGAGAAATTGAAAGATTGGGCCAAAACATATCTCATGAGGTTCAACATGGACAAGTGTAAAGTCCTGCACTTAGGACGGAACAGTCCCATGCACCAGTACAGGCTTGGGGCTGACTGGCTGGGCAGCAGCTCTGCAGAAAAAGACCTGGGGGTTACAGTGGACAATAAGCTAAATATGAGTCAGTAGCATGCCCTAGTTGCCAAAAAGGCTAATGGCATACTGGGCTGCATTGGTAGGTGTGTTGCCAGCAGGTCAAGGGAAGTGATTATATTCCCCTCTATTCAGCACTGGTGAGGCCGCATCTGGAGTATTGTGTTCAGTTTTGGGCCCCCCACTACAAAAAGGATGTGGACAAATTGGAGAGTCCAGAGGAGGGTGACATAAATGGTTAGGTGGCTAAGGGACATGACACCCCACATTTTCTGGGGGAACTGGGCTTATTTAATATAGAGAAGAGGAGACTTAATAGCAGCGTTCAACTACCTGAAGCAAATTCGAAAGAGAATGGAGCTAGACTACTCTCAATGGTGGCAGATGACAGAACAAGGATCAATGATCTCAAATTGCAGGAAGGGCAGGTTAGGTTAGATAGGAAGAATTGTCTCGCTAGGAGGGTAGTAAAACACTGGGACAGGTTACCCAGAGAGGTGGTGGAAGCTCCGTCCTTAGGGGTTTTCAAAATCAGGCTAAACAAAGCTTTGGCTGGGGTGATCTAGTTGGGGCTGGTTCTGCTTTGAGCAGAGGCTTAGACTAGATGACCTCCTGAGGTTCCTTCCAACCCTAACTTTCTATGATTCTATATCACCATAAAAATTTGCTTTCAGGACATTCCAGGCTAATAATAATCCACATGACCAGTTCAGCCCATGTGATGGGAATGAGTCTAACTGTATTAGATCCTGGACTCAGCTGCTTAAACTATCACTCTTTTCCTTTTTGCTCATCCATAAGCAGATGCTTAACAGAAAAGGTTCTGTGTATTCTCATGTAACAATGAAATGGTCAGCAAATCCCCACTAAAAAGTTTGTATACATTGGTGCAGGGCCCAGAACTAAACCTTGAGGCCCTTTTCAATATTATAACTGCATTTTAGATCTAGGAAGATCCTTATTTCTGAATTGGATCATTGTGTATTTTTCTGGTGACAAAGAGGGAAAAATGTCCAGCTGTGTCAGATATTAAAGAAGTAGCTCAGAGGGGCATTGATCTCAGTGATCAGAGGTATAACTAGCTATTTTGGTGTCCTGGGAGGAGATGTTGGAAAGTGGAGGCAAGAAAGGAGTAGAGAATGGGAGTGTCCCAAGCACTGTAGAGTGGAGGTGGAGGGTGCTGAGCTCTCTGCACCCTGGCTGCTGCTGCCAATGCACCATTTTGATGCTTCCTCTAAATCTGAACCTGGGGTTGATGCCCTGCTCACCACCCAACAGCGACTCTGCTGCTGGTTTCTTCATGTCAGGGGGCCCCAAAACTATATCTTGCAGAGGGTCCCAAAAAATTGTGGGCTGGCCCTACATGTGTTGTTTTTTTTTATTATTATTATTTTGCAGGGTTTAAATTTAGAAATGGAAAAGAAAATGCCCAAATACAGTGATATCCTGAGCCCCATCAAAAGTTGGTGAGGACCCTCAGCTTTAGCATAGGAGGAAAGCTCAGCATCTCACAGGTTCAGACCCAGTTACATGTTCTCACAAACACAAAACCACCTATTTAATAGATTCTTCAAGGAATTATGGTAATTGGCCAAAAATGCTAAATAGCAGATAAGGGTTTGTAACCAAAATGCAAGTTTGAAGAATTTGAAATTAAAATGAACCCTGCCCTGGCATACAACTTCAGGCATGGTCCTAGAAGGGAAAATGCTGTCTAGGTCTAAAGTTGTACCCTCTTCCACCTGCTCTGAGTTTAGCCCAATCTAGGTCTTTCTCCTGAGACACTAATTCAGGAAAGATTTTAATCATATAATTAACATTAAGAATGTGCTTAGGTCTATTCCTATTTTGGGGGCCTGTCCCTTACCTGTGTGAAGAACCTTTCATTATGTGATGTAAGGAGCTTTTAAATACAGTGTGGATTTAGAAAAATTTAGCAGTACATCTTAAGTATTTTTGTTAGCAAGATCTAATAGATTTCATTTTCTGTGGAATTATATCCATTCCATCTCTGACATTGCATTTGGGCTACAGTAAATGGGACCTTACCAATGCATACAGTTTAAAAACTTGAAAATACCTGAATAAGCTAAATTATTAAAATGCTTTAAATGTCTTAGATTCCTGTTTGTGTTTAGAGCAGAATTACTAATGCCTTCAAAAATTCTTACCACTTACAAGAGCCTCAATAATACCACAATTTGAAATGATTCTAGAGAATTAAAAGTGGGGGTTTTCTCCTCATTCTATTTGGTTTATCAAATGAATGTGATAAATTGTATGAGAGGTGGCTGCAGAAATCTAAACCTCTCATAGAAGAGTATTGCCTCTTTACTAAGAAAAATCAATTGCTGGGAATAACAGTGTCTACCTTCTCAGCTGGTATGTTAAGACATAATTCAATGGAGCTGGTTGAAGATCTGCCCCACTTGAGATTCAGAAGAGCAGCACTTCACCTAAGCCTGGCTTTTAAATTAATTTGGGACAAGCATCACAGGTTTTTTAAGACTTGCATTACTATATTATTATTATTACTATTACTACTACTTAATTGTCATATTGCTGTGGTGCCTAAATGCCTCAGGCACCATGTATGGATCTGTACAAACATATAGACTGTGGCAGTCTAGGTGCATCTTCACATGGGTTTTAGAGTTGACTAATTAGCTCTTCAGTTAAGCGTCACAGTCTACGTGTGTGCTGGTATTAGGGTGCAGTAAATTAACTCCGCTGTAAGATAGTACTGTCCCCAACAGAGTTATTTACTCAGCCAAAATGCACATGTAGACAGTGACATGGGCCAGCCCTGCACTTTAGTGTCTTCATGGCCCAGCTAGCCCCTCCACTGCCTGACACCACCACCCAGAGCCTGGGATTGACCCTCTGGACTCCCTGTTAGCCTAGGGCTGCTTCACCCCAGCTCAAAATGCTGCAGTTCCAGACACACGTGCAAAGGCTGCTCCTGGGAGCAATTTTCTCTGGCACAAACTGCGCTGGAGTTTATCACATTGCCTTAATGGGACATATAGCTGCACCCTCTATGCTTCAAATTACCTTGAATTATTTTGTGTGTTTCTATAAAAATGGTCCCCTTTTAGTGACTGCCATATTTCAGGTGGCAAAGTAGTTTCGTTTATAGCCACCCATTTTCACAAGGCAATAGTGTTAAAATATTTGCCATTTGGGGGAAGTTTCCTATACTTCATTGTGTTCAAAGGTAATTTATTTTTAGAACAAATTCTGCAGCCTTTCCTCAGACTGAAATGTACTCCTCAAAGCAGATTCATGGTTTCTAGTGTGACTAAACTTTATAGAACTGTTGGCCAATGTATTATCTTCATTATATTTCCTACTCCTTATATAGCATTTTATCTGAGGATCTCAGTGTGCAATGCAATATTAATAATCTTCATATTGGTACTGAAAGATAAATAAGTATTATCATATTGAATTTACAGATGGGGGGAGGGGAAAGCAGATAGTACACTGTAAGTGACTTGGCTAATGGCATATGAAAACATTGTTACAGAGTCAGGGAAAAAACCTAGATCATCTGGCTCCCAGCATCTTCTCTTAACCCCAAGATCATCTTCCCAATACAAATAAACAAACACATGGTAACTTAAATTAAATGGATGCAAACTGGGTGCTTTTAATTAAGCAACACTTATGAATTATGACCAGTATTTTAGAACTGTGATGTGGAAGGAAGCAATGGGACCCCCCACCTCCATCTATATAAAAGTTACCAAGCACACTTTCTGCATGCTTACAATATCTAAGCAATGACCTTACCTCCCTGCTTGGAAGCATTGCTTCACAGTGGTTATAATTTGGAGGGATAAAACTAATATCTCTGGTCTCATCAGGAACTCAAGGCAAACATCCTTGATTGAACCAAATTTCCCAGGACCCCGTGGGTTCTCTGCTCTGACACAGTGACAAAGTGCATCACGAGCATCAAGGGTGTACTTGGTAGCCATGTCGGACTGAAAAAAAAGACATACAAAAAACTAGAACTCTTGGTTCCAAAATGATACCTTTTATTAGACCAACTCATGAGAGTCAAAGAATTCAAATTCATGGTTCCTGTGACATGCATGAATGTCATGACAAAATCATAGATTTCCTATGAAGCCCCACTGTCTGAACTAATGATGTAACTCTGAGAAGTATCTGCAATGTTTTCAAGGGGTGAATAGGATCAAAGTTGGCAGAGGATCTACTAACTTATTCTGTAAATAATGTTTTCCATTTATGTATTTCTTTGATCTTAATGGATTTCAGATTGTGGTTTGTTCTGCATGTGTGAGTTTTGAAAATTTAGTCTGATACAGGCACTAAGAGCTTGAACAGATAAAGCACTCAGTCCAATGTTTCTTGTGCACGTGTGTATTTATACATCTGAGTGTTTGTGCACTCTGATTACTAATCAGCATATGCATCTAACACAGACTACATATGCTAATCCTATGTCACTGAGTATAGACAGATAAACAATAGGGCTGTGCGAAATTTCACCTGGTGTTTCATTTTGAAGTTGTTTTGATGTGTTTCAAGCTTGAAACAGCAAAATCGAAATGAAACAAAAGCCTTCAAAACAGCTTTGAAATGAAAAAAGAGAACTCAAAACATTCTGAAAGGTTCAAAACATTTAAAGTTTCAAAGCCAGGCTTACTTGGCTTCAGCGCCAGTCCCAGCCAGCAGCACCAGCCTTCTGTCATACGGCAGGCAGATCAGGGCCAGCCCACACCCCTGGGAGGACTGCGGGGGCTGTGCCAGACTGCTCCCAGGGGTGCAGGTCCCCGATCTGCCTCCCAGATCACAGGAGGCTTTTTCTGCCCCCTGGAGCCAGTGGCAGGTGGGCCCAGGGCAAATCAGCTCATGCAGGGACCTGCCCGGGGATCAAGGGTGGGTCCCCGCATGAACTGATTTGCCCCAGGCCCCATACCAGACCCAATCCAGGGGCGGGGGTGGGTCCCTGCATGAGCTGATTTGCCCTGGCAGCAGAACCAGCCTCCTGTCATCTGGCAGCCAGATTGGGGGCTCACACCCCTGGGAACAGTCCAGCACAGCCCCGCAGCCCTCCCAGTGGTGCGGGCAAGCTCCCACTCTGCCTACCAGATGACAGGAGGCTGGTTCTGCTGCCATGGCAAATCAGCTCATGCCAAGACCTGTGGTTGCAGCCCGTGCCGGGAAGATTGGTGCTGCCACTGGGCTGGCTCCAGCCAGCAACACCAGCCTCCTGTCATCTGGCAGGCAGATCAGGGGCTCACCCGCAGCCCCTGAAGGGCTGATGGGGCTGTGCTGGACTGCTCCTGGGGGTGCAGGCTCCTAATCTGCCTCAGATCACAGGAGGATGGTGCTGCCTGCTGGGGCCAGCAGCAGCACCAATATTCCCAGTGCTCTGCCCCCATTGTTGTTGCACCTTTCTCTTTGAGAATCTGGTTCTAACTTACTTTTCAATTGCAAAAGTAACCCTGTAATGAACACTTATGTAAACAGGTAGCTAGGTTTAAAGGGCATAATCAGCTGGTCTCCATGTCTTCAGCAATAGATTAGAGATTGAAAAAATTCCCACAGCCACATACCCTTATAGTAATTATATTTATTTTAACGAGCTTTGATTTCACTCAATTGGCTGCATTGTAAAGAATCATTCCAATATAATTCTTCCAATCCTATGACATAAGTAGAAGGACAGTTATGCTGAAGATTAACCTGTAGGCAGTGCTACAGTAAAAAGCTTGCTCTAGCTCTTATGGACAACAATTAAGTCTAACTGGCAGGACTGTGTGGAGAAAGTTGCGCTGGTAGGACTATGCACAGGTGAAGGAGTTCAGTCTCTAAACCATGATCTGCAGAACCTTTCATACACATTAAAATTTATGCTAAAATTAAGGAGAATTTAAAGCAGCTGGACCTTCCATCAAAGGCAGTTTGTCTAGGTTTTTCATAATTTTTGCAAGGCCAGAGTCAGACAAACCCTAACATGACTGGCAGGGTTGTAATGTTACACAAATTGCCAATTGCTCAAATCAAGAGCGAGACCTTATAAAGGGGGATAAGGCAAAATTCCACATTTATTGATTACATGAGTTAGACATAGAGGTTTGGACACACCATTCATACAAACACACACAAATTATTATGCACATCATTAAACACAGACACACATACACAAAACGACCATTCCATCTGTGCACATACATCAGATATAGTTACCAGCAATAGTTGCTCAATATCACCATGGGGTGGCCAACCCCGGCTTATTGAGTAGATGATGTTAAAAGATAGCAGCTGGAGGAAGATTTTGGAGACAGCAGCTTGGGGCCAGCGTTTTGGAGCAGGGTGAACAGACACATCTGTGCTCCTATGAAACAGCAGTTAACAGAGAGACTCACCCAACTTGGCATTTTTTTTAAGTCTTCTTTTATAGGGATCGGCATCCTTTGTTTCAGTGCTTTGGGGTTTTTCCATACCCAGCTTCTGTTTTTATGGTTGTTCTTCTTTTGTCATCAGCTTATCTCAGCCTCAGAGTGTTCTTGCTGCCTGTCTGGCAGGACAGGTGCATTCCTTCTCCTTGTTATCTTCTTTGTGCCCTAGGCCTGAAAGGGATTCTTCAGCCATTCATTAATTAGTTTATTGACTGGTAACTTACATTTGGCACCTTGTTGCTTACCTAAATAGTTAAATCTTCTTCTTCCATCTCTATGCCATTCTCTCACCATTCACCCTTTTAAACACACTCATACATAAAGGCTATGCAGAGTTCATTCACTTATGTCAAGCAGAAGGATACAAAATGGAGTTTTCAAGTTGCTTGCAGGACAAAACTACCATGGTTACATTTCACTATTATTACACTCTATGTTAACATCAGATACATTAGTTCAGTTTCTGCTACAGTAGTGAGGGTAGAACCCTATTCCTACATGTACAGGAGTATTAGGGTTGCAAGGGGTCCATGGGTTAAAAATAGAGGGTGTGTCTACATATGCACTTTAATGCCCATTATCTTATTTTAATGCACATTAAAGCATCACAAAAAATTGTGTACTTTTGCTAATGCACATTAAAATAGGCTAATGAGCCTTTTTCTAGTACCTCACAATGGAAGTACTACATTTTAATGTGGATTAGCAAAAGTGCATTAATGAATATGTAGACACATCCAGAAATTACATCACCTATACCTCCCCTTTCATTGACTGGACAGGGAAGAACCAGCTACTGTGTTGCATGGCCACCATGTGCAAGTCAAAAGAACTGGCCTGGCACAAAATGGAAAGCAAGGGTCAACACTAGAGAGAGCAATTGTAACTAACTTCTCCCTAGAAGGAAGAAAAAAGCGAGCAAGAGAAATTGCCTTTCCTGATGCTCCTCCCATACACCCCCATAGTAACTGTTGAGTTTAGAGGCTAAGTCTTGTTCACAGTGATTTTGAAAATGAGTATGAAATAACCACTAAGATTCTATGAAGCATGGGAATGTTGGATTTCAGACTGAAAAAATCACTCAAAATCACACATATAAATGCTGTTAAACTTTGATTTTTATAGCAGGATTATTTGACTCATTTGTATAATCTACCTTTTAAAACGCATGGATCTGAAGAAAATCTGAGAAGCATAATTCTTCAGGCAAACAAAATCCTTTTAAAAAACACTCACTTTAAAGGAATTCTGAAGAATTTAAGTTCTTCACTCTTAAAGTGGTTGCCAGTTGGAACCAAAATCATAGAAAAATGAGAGGCATATACATAAGTATATCACATAGCCAAAGAACGTAAAGGAACTGTCATTCAGAAGCACCTGGATAAAGCTTTTCCATTATTTCTTTGTCTAAATATTCCATGCATTTATACAGAAACATCATTTAGGTTCTTTTCTCTTAAGATTATTAAATCCTTTAATGGCTTCTTCTCTCTGCCTCTAATGAAGTGGACGGAAAATAATCTAACTTCCATCAGAATGACATATGGAATCGTCCATAGATTTACAGAGTTAAGGCCAAAAGGGACCATTATGAAATTTTATCTTACCTTCTGCATAGCACTGGTCCTTAAATTTCAGCAGGTTATTGCTGTGTGGAACTTAATTGGGTTTTGGTTAGTTTGTTTGTGTGGGGGGTTATTTATTTATTTATTTCATAGATTTCATAGACATTAGGGCTGGAAGGGACCTCAGAAGATCATCGAGTCCAGCCCCCTGCCCGAGGGGCAGGAAGTCAGCTGGGGTCATAGGATCCCAGCAAGATAAGCATCCAAATTTCTCTTGAAGGTGTTCAATGTAGGTGCTTGAACCACCTCCTATGACAGGCTATTCCAGACCCTGGGGGCTCGGACAGTAAAGACATTTTTCCTTATATCCAACTGAAACGGTCTTGCAGTAATTTATAACCGTTCGACCTCGTCATCCCTTGGGGCGCTCTGGTGAACAAATGTTCCCCAAGATACTGGTGGATTTATTTATTTTAGTTAAAGCATGACTTCTAAAAAGGCACAAGTTTTAAGCTGAAAACATCACAAGATAGAGAACCCACTATTTCCCATGGTAGTTTGTTCCAAATGTTAATCACGGTCATTGTTAAAACAAATCACACCTAATTTCTGAGTGAATTTGTCAGTCTTCAGCTTCCAGCAATTCTTTCTTTTTGTCTTCCTCTGGTGCAGGTACTTGTAAATGGTGAGTGAGTCACCTTTCAACCTTTTTTCATAAGCTAAACAGAAGAGCAGCAATAGTCATGCACGATGGCTGCATTGAATGATACTATATTTACACCAGAAAAACATAATTTGACAGCACAGATCATTTCTCTGTTGGTGATGGCAGCTTTATGGCTTGTCTTTTGTATGCAGGTATACGACAATGTTCAACAAGAAATATTTCAAAAACCATACAGGAATTAAGATGGCCCCAGATGTAATAAATGTTGATGACCTCTGCTTGCAGGTATGCAAAAGGATTTGTATAGATTGTTTATGTTATCACTTTCACTGCACTTTCACCCCTGTTTGTTGGGGAGGGAAGGAGTGGGGGCTCTGTTTTTTGGAAAGGGTGGAAGAGAGGAGCTCTGGTTGAGGTGAGGGGAATAAAAACTTGGTCCTGTGAGATGTGTCTGCAGTGAGCATGATGCTGGGAGTGGGCAGGGAGAATGGGGGGTCCGTGGGTGTCAGTGCAGGTGGGCTAGAGCCGGGAGTGCTGGGGGAGGTGGTCTGCCAGTGCCTCCCACACCCAGTGTCCTGGGCCCTGCTGCCGGATGTGTGGCCATCCTAGGGCCTTGGAGGGGAGGTGGGTACCTCTGCCATTGCTACCACAGGTGGTGCTGCTGCTGCCAGGTGTCCTCCACATGCTGTGCCTCCTCTGTCCAGGCTTCATGGAAGAGCTCCCCCCGGTCCTCACAGATGTTATGAAGCATGCAGGCTGCAATGATGACCCAGGAGAGGTTGTCCTCAGTGAACTGAAGGAGGGCAGTGATGGTGTGCCAGCATTCCCTCAGGCACCTGGAGGCACAGTCAACCAGGGCACAGGTGCAGCCCAAGCAGTGGTTGAAGTAGTCCTGGCAGGGGTCCAGGTGGCTGATGAAGGGCCACATGAGCCAGGGCAGGAGTGGATTGGTGGGGTCCCCAATGAGGAGGGGTGGGACCACCACAGCTCCCAGCTGCAGGTGCAGCACCCCTGGTGCAAAGCAGCTGTTCTCTACCAGGCCCAGCAGGCCGGAATTATGGAAGACATGGTATTGTGGGCACTGCTGCCCAACCGGCACTCATGTGAGTGAAGGCACCACGGTGGTCCACGACAGCCTGGAGTACCATGGAAAGAATGCCCCTCTGACTGCAGTAGGGGTGGTATCCGTGGGGCAGGCAGGCAACAGGGATGTGAGTCCTGTCCAGGCCCTGATGCACTGAATCCTGGGACATGGAACCCTGCTACCACTACCAGGGGTCAAGCAAGTGGAGCATGGTGTTCCCCAGCAAGTCCTGTAGGGCACTGCACACCTCCAGGATGGTCTTCTCAGTGACAGCCTTGTCACTGCATGCCAAACAGGTGGCCAACATACTGCAGGCTGGCAGGCGTGGCCAGCTTGAGCAGAGTGAGGGCCAGTCAGGTGTCTGTGGGGAGGGACAGCTGCATGCCAGTGTCCTGCTGCTCCAGCTCTGGCTGGAGCCGCTCCATGAGATCCTAGAAGGTGGCCTGGGTCATGCAGAAGGCCTCCAGCCATTGCTTATCATCCCAGGTGTGCTGGACAACATGCTGCCACCAGTCCTGGCTAGTCCAGTGGGCTCAGAGGCAGCAGGGCTGGAGGCCCAGGAGGGCAACAGCATCCCAAGGGATGGCATCATGGAGCCTGGCAGCAGTGTCCCTGTTAGGGTCCAACCAGGCAGATGGAATCAAAGCAGCAGGTGCACGGCAGTGGCCCTGGGATGGTGCACAGTGGCCTGGCAGACAGCCGCTGGGCATTGGGGAGCTGGGCAAGCCCAGATATTTGGCCAGGCAGCATGGTGGGCCAGCGTGGTGGCCAGCAGGAGCCTGGGGTGCTAGTCATCACTGCTAAAGACAGGGGCTAGAGCAGCCATAGCATGGAGAGGCACAGGCAGCAAGGAGAGTGCTGCTGCATGCTGTCCTTGTTCTGGGCATGCTGCTCCTGGCCAAGAAAGTGGCTGACCAGAGAGCAGCAAGTGGGGCTGGTTTTTGAAGAGGACTGCTGGCAGCTGCAGCCAAAGCCTGTAGCTCTCCCCCAGTGGTGACAGGGACCCATTGCAGGGCCCCAGGAAATGAGACCAGATTGGCAGCAAATCTGTGCCCACTTCACTGCATGTGTAGATTCCTGCCTGACATCATTTACTCATGAGCAATTTGCCTGCAAGTAAAGTAGTGCTGCAGCAAATGCATGTGTAGGCGCACCCAGTATGTCACTCACTTGACTCTGCTGCTCTATAATACTCACCCTTCATAATCTCCACATTGTTCTGCACTAGGGAAAAACAAAGATGACCATGGCCAATCTGGGTAAGCCAATCAGGGCTGCCCTATGAATTGCTGTGATTTGTTGCCAGGCAGAGTTAGGAAGCCTCTACAAAGCATGCTGAAATGTGTGCACAGCCTCCTTCTCCCAGCTGCATAGTGAAAGCTTTCCACTCTTCAGGGCCTCACCATTCAAATGTCTGTACATGCAGCTCTGAGTAATTTTCTCTACAAGGGGAACAAACCTGGGAGAATTCTCCCAGAATATTTGAATGTGTATATGCAGCCTATGTCATTGACTTCCATGAAAGCAGACTGAAGGTTTCAGCTGCTTTTATATTAGGAAATGTTCACATGAAACAGAATTTTAAAGTAGATTTGATTTTATGTTTGAGTCTTCAAACAGAACATGTACAAAGAGGAATGATTTGTGTTAGTGCTGAGACAAAGTTTAGATGAAACATTGCTTGAGTCTAACAGTACAACACCCCAGCAGTAGCCCAGTGGGCTAATAGCAAACTTTACTGACTTGTCAAAATATAGGTCTGCTCACTCCAGGAGATGCTGGTGATTGTTCATTTATCCATTTGGCACCATTGCAAAACTAGAGGAAGGTTCTCTAAATATTGAACATGTGCAGAAAATCTTACTAACTGATAGATAAATGGTGAGTCCTGTACTTTGCATAGTAGGAATTTAAATCTAGTTAAAAATGATATTTGAAATGTGGAAAATGTTCCCACTAGGATCTTATTATTGCACTAAGAAACAAAATTGGCCTCTAAAATATGGCTTTTTTTATCTTAGCTGCTTTACACTCCATTGTCACCTGGTACAAATTAATACGGCTCTACTGATTTTAATGGAAATAAATTAATTTATATCAGCTGAGTTTGCTAGACTATGGAAATTAAAGGAAAGAAAACAGTTACTTATTATTTTATTTCTTTGGATTTATCATTAAATATATTCGGTTTTATTTGGGTCCTTATGCACTGCCAATCAGCAGGGTATTGGTAAATTAACAAGCATGTGCCTATCTAAAAGTGATCTTGAACATTATTAAACATACAAACAATAAAAATTCAATTAAAATATATGCAAATTCTATAACTTTATTAGGACAACACAAAATAGTATGGGATCAATACTAGACAATGATAGCAAAGGTTTCATTCAGGATGCAGAATCATAGAAAATCGTAGAAAATTAGGGTTGGAAGGGACCTCAGGAGGTCATCTATTCCAACCCCCTGCTCAAAGCAGGACCAGCCACAACTAGATCATTGCAGACAGGACTTTGTCGTCAGGTCTTAAAAACCTCCAAGAATGGAGATTCCACCAAATCTCTAGGTAACCTGTTCCAGTGCTTCACCGTCCTCCTAGTGAGAGTTTTTCCTACTATCCAAAAAGGGAGAAGTATTCAACAAATATTTTTTCTTCTTTATTTGGAAAGAAGCAGGATGATGAACTGCTGTCTCACAGCTATAATCTCTATTCCATCAGTGACTTGAGAAAACATTAAACAGCAATCATTAAATACATTTAGCCAACAAAACCAGATAACCTGCACCAAAGATTATTAAAAAGAATTGACTGAGGAGTTCTCTGAACCATTAAACTTTAATCTACCACAAATCTTGGAACAAGAAAAAATTCCATATATTAGCAAAATTCAATGCTGTGTCTATATTAAAAAGGTGGCATGTACAAGATTCATATATGGCATGACTGGAAAAATTATAGAATGTGATCCTAGGTAAAATAATGAAAAACCTGATATAAAGCACAATCAGTATAAAATGAAAAGGGGTAATAGGAAAATTGCAGTAAATCAAAATAGTTTTGTAGAAAACAGGTCTCATTAACCAAACTTGTTATAATTTATATTACAAAAGTACACGTTTGGTTACAAAGGTAAATGATGATGTGATAGATTTTTATAAATCATCTGACTTAATACACATGATATTCTGATAAAAATTGTAGTAATTACTGGATACAAAATCACTATAGGGTGATTACCAACTGGTTTGCTGACAGACAGCAAAAAGTAATTTTAAATGGGGGTGTGAGAAGGATCTGTTTTCAGCCCACTGCTATTTCAAATGTTCGTTCTCAATTCTCCTGGATGTTGGTCTCCAACCAAGCATTCCATTTTTTAAAATTCTGAATATATTTCATTTTTCAGAGATGTTTCCAGTATTTCTTAATAGCCTTAAACTATTGTTTTAAACTGATTCAGAAGAAAAAAATAAAAATCATGAAATTTCCAGGTAACGCAAAAATTGATGGAATAATAATAAAAGCAGGCATATATATATAACAAAGCTCAGTCTCCTGCTGACCTAAGGGTGATGCATAGTGGTAGGACTCTTGAAAGACAGAGTCCCATCTTGAGCATACAGATACCTGCAAGAACAAAACTTATGGGGATGCTCTGAATTGTAGTCAGGTCCTTCACAATTTAGGATTTTAAATAGGAAAAAAGAATTCTGCCCATTAATTTTAACTGGAATGAAATTACCTGCTGTAGGCCAGGATGCAGATCCCCAAACAACTCTATAATGGGTTCCAAAAGGTATGTAATCAACAAACCCTGACACTTTTCCAATACAGAATATGCTTAATATTACTCACATAAAATATAACATTCAAAAAGCTCATGCCATATTTTGATTGATACTTACAAAAGGACAAATCTAGCACACTTCAAATGAATGCAGTTATTCCACTGAGAGACCTGGAGTTCCAACAACACAGTCAGTTAATTTGTTTTCGATAAAATCCTATCACAATTAAAAATGAATGTGGCAGTAAAATCCCTGTAGTCCAAGATCATTGTCCTTCTGGGGAATCACAGTGACAATGACATAGTATTTCAAATTGGGAAGATAGCACAGGCAAGTATCTAGTGTGTTCTTTGTTATTGTGAGTTAATCTCAAATGACTGCGACAGGCCAAACAGACCCAGTTTGGAAGTAGGCACCATTCCATTGACTGGCATGCCCCAAACAGGGTTATATTTGATTCTACACACCTTAGCTTCAGCTGAAATTATGTAAAATCACAGAGCTAGTGATTTTATGACAGTCCTTTTTTTACACACACTCTACAAAACTCACTCTTTGCATAAGCAAAAGCATAATGAAGTCAACCAAATATACTAGCTATGCTCAGAAACATAGTTGGACAGCTCCATGACCAGGGTAGACCCATGATACCTGGGGCAGCACTAGTTGCCATGGTGCTAACTGCAGTGCAGTCATGGCTATTTTTGCATCCCTTTAACAAAGGTGGCACGTAAGGCTGCTGCCCCAGTTGCCCTTCCCCCTCTCGCCTTAGTCATGCTACTGACCTTGCACACTGATTCATTTGGCTCCATTCCCTGGATCAAGACATGACATCACAAGTGTCCTTTCATACTTCTGGTATTACATATCAATTAAAAGAGACTAAATAGCTGGCTTTTGGGATGTACCAGCAAGTAATGCCCTGTAACTACCTGAAAGGAAGTTGTAGGAAGGACAATTTGAAGGGTGACACTAGCATGGGTGACTGGTGCCACCTTAGTCAGGCAGGGCATGTGCCCCTCCAGTGACCAGTCAGCAACCGGGGTGGAGGTCCCCACCGCAGCCAATCTTACCAACCAGGGGGAGTCCCGCTGAGGTCAGTTCTGCCAACCGGGAAGTGGCTGTGACACTCCCAGAAGCAGCCACAGCACTCCCAGGAGTGGCCACAGTGCTTCATTCAGGTGCTCCCACTCCCCAGCTGGCGGTTGCAGGGGGGGCACTGGCGCTCCTGCCTGCCCCCCCTGCCCATCACCTAAGCGGGAAACGCAGCCTGTCAGGGGGTGCACCAGTGCTCCCAGGGGGTGCACGTTCACCCCCATGCACCCCCTATGCATCACCACTGGACACTAGTATGCTTCCAGGAAGCTCCATCTACTCAGGCAGTGTCCTCAGCAGTACTGAGGACAGTGCACCATGTGGCTGGAAGTTGCAGCTTCCCTGAATAAAAATCCAGTTGCTACAATCGCACCGCACTTCAAGAGGACACCGCACTTCAAGGGAGACACAGGGAATCTCAAGAGGGTCCAGAGGAGGGCCACTCGCATGATTAGTGGCCTTCGTGATAGACCCTATGGGGGGAGGTTGAGAGAGCTGAATCTCTTCAACCTTCACAAGAGATGGCTGAGGGGAGATCTTGTGGCCGCCCATAAATTTATTAGGGGAGGTCAATGGGGAATAGGGGAAGCGCTGTTTACTAAGGCACCCCAGGGAGTGACTAGGAATAATGGGTGTAAACTAGTTGAGAGTGGATTTAGGTTAGATATTAGGCCAGAGCAGGGAGTGGGACAGAGCCATGGGCAGCTCATCCAGGTAGCATGGGAGAGGGTACCTCCAGACCACTGCTTGGACCCCCCAGGGAGGCCTGGGGGGCACATGCTGCCCAGATTTGTGCACAGGGCAGGGGTGGATGTGGGCTGCCATCTGTGGGCTTGGAGCTCCTCGCCCTGCTGCCTTTCCCTTGGGAGCTACATGCTAGCCATGTGCCCCAGTCTGCCCAGCAGCAGCAGCAACGTGGGGGTGAGAGGAGATGGGCATGTGTCCTACCTTTCTATTTTGAAAAGGTGGTCACCCTATTCTATTCACATGCTCAGCAGGGTTTGCACTGGCTAGAGAAATGAGCTGCTACATTTGCACATACACTAACATTAAGATGTTACATTGTAGCTGGATTCTGTCTTGTTTTAGCCCTAGTAGCTATGTACTTAAGGCTCTCACCCAAGAAGCAGGAGACCCCTGTAAGCACCATAACGCTGGAGACACATGTAAGCACCATAGGGCTGGGCACTTTGAAAAGTACCTGGCACGGTGATGCTTGCAGTCGTATAAGTGGCGAAATGTGCATCATCACTGAGAAAATGGCAGCAGCATGCTTTTGAACTAAAACACATCAGAGGTGCTTTAGTTCAGAAGTAAACTGCTGCCATTTTCTGCGTGCTGACACACATTTTGCCACTTATACAACTGCTTATGGCACAGCGCAGTGAGCGTCAGCTCGCATGCAGAGCAGACTCGACTAAGTCTGCTCTGAAGCAGTGGGTCATCCTGTGCAAAAAAAAATGTATATAAATGTTACCGAGATTCCAGGTCCACTCCCAGGTGAGTCAGAAGATAGTGCTAACACATCTGCTGCATCAAACTAGCTTTGCACGGCTGTATAGAGTAGGGGAGCAGAAGATTCTTTATCTGCTCTGTGCTGGATGGCACAATTCAACTTGTTTAGCAAAATGTACAAAGAAATCTGCCCTGTATAGAAAACCTTTTACCAGATTTATCAATTCTTCACTTTTATGAGACCTGCAGTGTCAAGGCTAAAGATGGCTGGTGTACAATTCCAGAGATCTGGCCTGGCATAACTAGGTGCCTCCTACCTCTGGTGTGTTTTTTTTCACTAGGAGTTGTTTATATAACACACACACACTACACACATACATTCACTATACATAAATCTATGTATATGTATACACACATGCTATATATGTGTGAGCATATATACACACTATATATATATACATATACATATATATACACTATACACACACACACACATTATAAATATACACATATACACTCAGACACTATATACACACTATATATACACACATACACAATATTTATACACATATATACACTAGGGCTGTGTGAAGCTTTGGGTGATAATTTGATTCAGAGGAGATTCAGCCCAATTCGGTGGCCGAATCTCTGAATCTGAAGCAAATCAGGAGACCAGTGAAAAGGTCTGAATTGATTCAAAGCTCTCCGAATCAATTCGGAAAAGATTTGGAGAACTTTGGAGATTCGGGCAGTCCCCACTCGCCACTGCAGGGAGCTGGACTGGGACTCTGTGCCGGTAAGTAGGGGGCAGCAGGGGGCTGGAGGAGGGGGGAGGGGACCACGGGGGGACCCCTGCCAGGCCCCATCCCCTGCCTGCTCCACCAGCTCCCGTGAGTGCTCCCTGACCCCTACTTGCTCTCCCAGCCCTGTCAATGGCTGCCCCACCCAGCCCCAGCATCCAGGCACTTAAAAAAAAACCCCAAACAGCCCTGCACTCATCAGCTCCTGCCAGGCAGGTGGGCGATCCCCACTGCCCACCACTGTCCTACATTGTATGGGGGGCTCTGCCATGAGCCCCCACCCCCCCCCCCCTCTCCCAGCCCCATCGATAGCTGCCTTGCCTGTCCCCAGCTCCCAGTTCTTTAAAAAAAAATTGTTTTTAATCCCCACACTCAACAGCTGCTGCAGCGACCATCAGGGCTTCTGGGAGTTCATGGCAGAGCCTCCCATGAACATGTTGCAGCAGGGATCACCCCCTGCCCCCGCCTGGTAGGAGCCGGTGAGTGTGGGGCTGGGGCCGGGCAGGGCAGTCATTGACCAGCCTGGGAGAGCAGGCAGAGGATGGGACCTGTTTGATTCAGTGATTCAGCCAATTCGGCGGCGGCCAAATCTCTGAATCAGATTTGGCCAAATTGATTCAGGACAGTGATTCAAATCCCTGAATCAAATCACTGTCCCCCGAATCGGCCAAATCCAAATCCAAAGTGAATACTAGCTGCTTTGCACAGGCCTAATATACCCACATACATACCCCATATATGCACTCATGAACTATATAGATAAGTGCACATTATACATATACATACACTATATATGCACACATATATACACACACAGGAGGTGGTGGTGCAGCGGAGCACTGCCACAATGGCGAGGACACAGGACGGAGTGGGGAGGGGATGCACAAGGCTAGCATAGCTAAGTAGCCCCCTTGCTTTCTGATTCCCCCCGACTCTTTCTCCTGCAGCCCATTCCCCTTCTCCTTACTGTTAGACCCTGCTCTCCATGAGCACATGGAAGTGAAGAACACATTTGAAAACACTGACCTCAAGAAAAACAGACCTGTAATAATGTGCATATAGTATCTATAAATTTAATTCATGCAGAAATAATGCATCAGACCTTTTTTTTTTTAAATAGCTGCAAGTTTTAGCACAGGTTATTTTGTAAAAATGTATGTCCTTATATATATATATATCTTCTAGTCACTGATCATTGCCTTCTTAACCCACCATAAGAATCCGCACACCCATTACAGTACTCACACCCATGGAAAGGCACTCCCACACACATGTCCACAAGGCAACATCTCTCTTTAAAACCCCTTGTCTCTTGGTCCTGTCCCTGAATAACGAGTTTAAAACTCAGTTCATCCACTGCTGCTGTCGCTGCTACTGTCCTCATCACTGTCTTCTGATCTGGTTGTCTCAACATCCTCTTCTCTGCCTTTGTCCATTTCCCCACTGTGGGGGGTCTTGAAAGATCCTATGCCAAGTGTCCCTCTGCCAGATTGATTTGGCTGCATCCTCACCGTAGTCTGCTACCAATTTCTGGTAATAGGACTGGAGTTCATTCAAAGCCATTTTAACACAGTCTACCACCTTGAGGTTCATGTGCCTATACATCAGGAGGTTCCTGGATTTCCACAGGGTGCTTCTGATGCAGGATATGAACAGATCAAAGTGGGCCAACCGGCTCCCCTGGTATTTAGTCAGGTGTCTGTACAGTGCCTCCTCTCTTGACAGCTGTCCAACCCCTGTTATTGCTTCACAGAACCACTTTACCTTCTTCCATACTTCCTTGGCATATAAGCAGAGCCATAGAAATAGTCAATAGTCTCTATAGCTCCTTGACAGATTACCTTTGGGCAGTTTTAGCACACACATGATAGTAGTCCAAAAACAAATAGCTTGTGATTTACCATATAGTCCACTGGGCCGGGACCCAGCAGAGTCAACGGCATTTAAAGCCATGGTGACCCCACAGTTCAGCACTTCTCAATATCTGTGCATACTCCAGATACCTCCCACAAAGGAACTAAGTGCTAATTAGCACCCCACCTCTCCATTCATGATTGGAACCAGATGTTTTTGTCATAAGTCCTGGAATCCTCCAACAATTTATATGCAGATGAGCCGCAGGGCAACCTGGTCCAGCTTCACCTCATGGAGGGCAGGGCCAGACTAATCATATGTGACATGCTGAGAGAGGGGTCAACTGAGGGATTCTGGGTGAACTGTTTGGGGCCCCATTTGGTGATGTTTGCCAGACATTTAAGGCTGGTGAAGAAACAGGAATAATTGGAAATGGGAAAGAAAGGTACAACTCAGCTGTGGGAAGAAGTCAATATATATGCAATGTAGTAGCCCACCATGACTGTAAAAAGTCAGCACTGAAGGGGACTGTGCTAAGTGGGCAGTACCATGTACCTTATTCAAATGGGCTGTACTAACCTGTCCTGATGCCAGCCTGGTATTTCACTGCCTCCATGCCCATATTTTAAGGGCCACACACACACACATACACAAAATGTTCCCATCAGCATGTCTTGTTCAGGTGGGTTGCACAAACCTAACCTTGTGGCAGGTTCTCATCAGCACTTTTGGTACAATGGGAGGTTCTCAGAGCTCGCTCCTGCTTCTCCAAGTTCTGGCGCCTGGTATTGTATCATCTCCAGGCCCAGCACCTGTTCCTTCCTTGGGGTGCAACTGTACATTTTTTTAAGGGCCACACAGAAAAAAGGTTCCCATTAGCATGTTTGCCCAATATGGGCCATGTATTTTATAGTCCTGCTCAGTACTGGCTGCATTTAACCAACTTTATAGTTGACTTCCATTACTGAGCACATGCTGCTTTTGGCAGCAGTTTAATGACAGATAGTGTATTTAATTAAGTTTCCTTGTATGTGAATGTTAGACATTAGTTAGTTAGTGCTGATTGTGGGGGAAGGGGGAATCTTGTCTTGTATTCACAAGCTATATAAATACACACACATGCACACATATATATAGTGTGTATACATATACATATATGTGCGATGAGAATTTGTAGCAAAAGTGGAAGAATGGTTTTTCTTCTTATGATAATAGAGCAGGGGTTGTCAACCAGGGGTATGCATACTCCCAGGGGTACTTTGAAGGGTCCCAGGGGTTACACGTGGACAGGCAGGGACAGAGTGCCACCACCCCACACCGCCACCTCACAGGAGCAGGGTCAAGGCAGGGTAGGGCAAGGTAAGGTGAGGGCAGCAGTGCCCCTCTGTGGGCGGAATAGGCGCTGCCTGGCTGGCTGGCCGTGGGGCAGAAGCTTGCACACAGCTGCTGCCACCACCATCCACCACCTTGGGCCACCACTCCGTGTGCGGCTGCTTCTTCCCCCTGCTCCATGACAGGCTGTTGCTACCACCTCCCCACCCTGCTCCTTGATTGGCCACCAGGGGTGCACTGCTCAAAAAAAGGTTGAAAGCCCCTGTAATAGAGGAAATCTTTACATAGTGAGTTAATGTGTTCATCTCCCCATATTTAACCCTCAGTGCTGGTATCCCTTAGCTGTGGTGAGGTAGCTGATGTTATTAGCACCACACACCTGTCTCCAAGACACTGTTCAAAGTAACAAATCCTAAAAATGCCAAAAGTTAGCTGAAGTGAATCATAAACCTTTAGGGTCTGAGACCAGTATATCAGAGCCATTTTTCAGAAACTGAAGTTCCTTCCAAGAAACCAAATATTAACATTGTAAATTAAAACATACTAAAGTCATAAATCTCTGTCAAGAAGCTGACTGCCCTTAGGGCATAGAGCCAGCATACTAGAACAGTTCCCTATAACTGGCACAGGGTTGGATGCAGCATGGTAAAGCATTATATATAATATTTTACCTCCCCTCTTAACAGAATTTCATCATTTAAGTCTTCATTTCTTGCCTGTTCATGGCATATCAGCACTGGATACTGGTTAAACAACTCACCAATGTTCTTTCTTCCTACAATGCATTAAGAGCATTGACAATCACCAGACGGATCTGCCTAAGAGTAGCAAGCAAACCCACAATACTTCTGTTTTACTAGAGGCATAAAAAGTCAGCTGGGTACCTGGGACAATTGTGATGCATGGAGAGAGTGGTATCTTCCAAAGGATGCTGTACCACTGACAATTATGTTATTGTGATGCCATGACTCCTTTTCCACACCCTACTCAAGTCAGCACCTGCAGCTGCTGTCCCGTTTGCCCCAACTTAATTATACTACTGTGCTTTAGACTCTTTTGCAAAAGGTATTGGTGCAAAAAATGACAGATTAAACTTCACTGGGCAATGTAGAAATGTAATGGAGAGCAGAGCTGTGCAAAATTTCGCCAGGTGTTTTGTTTCAAAGCTGTTTTGATGCGTTTTGAACTTGAAACAGGGAAATCAAAATGAAACAAAAAACTTCAAAACAGCTTCAAAACAAAACAAGGGCACTTGAAATGTTTTGAAACTTGAAGCTGGGCTTACTTTGCTTCAGTGCTGGTCCCAGCTGGCAGTGGCAGCCTCCGGGCATCCAGCCTGCAGATCCGGGAGCCACGTCCCCTGGTAGCAGTCTGGCACAGCCCCGCAGACTTCCCAGGGGTGCAGGCCCCCAGATATACAAGTGAGTTAACAGCATGCTGTCGCTGCTGGCGGAGGCCAGTGGCAGCAGCAGTCTTTCTGGCACTCAGCATAGGCTGTACACAATGTGATGATCCCAGCCAGCAGCAGCAGCCTCCTGTTATCTGGCACGCATATCAGGGGCCTGCCCGCACCCCTGGGAGAGCAGAGGGGCTGTGCCAGTCTCCTCCCAGGGGTGCAGACCCCTGCTCTGCATGCCAGATGATAGGAGGCTGCTGCTGCCACCTGGGACCGGAGCTGGGTGCAGCCTGTACCCGGCACTGGGAAGATTGGTGCTACTGTTAGCCCCAGCCAGCAGCCTCCTGTCATCTGGTGTGCAGATCAGGGGCCTGCACCCTGGGAGGAGTCTGGCACAGCCCTGCAGCCCTCCTGGGGGTGTGGGCCCCCGACCTGTCCACCAGATGACAGGAGGCTGCTGCTGTTAGCTGGGGCCAGCACTAGGCACAGCCCATGCTGAGCGCCAAGAAGATTGGTGCTGCCACTGGCCCCAGCCAGCAGCGACAGCATGCTGTCATCCCACGCAGAAATCCAGAGGCCTGCAGCCCCGGGAGGGCTGTGGGGCTGTGCCAGACTCCTCCCAGGGGGTGCAGGCCCCAAGATCTGCATGCCAGATGACAGGAGGCTGCCGCTGCTGCCTGGGGCCAGCGTCTGCACCAATCTTGGCACTGGGTGCGGCCTGTGACCAGCACTAGTCCCAGGCGGCCGCAGCAGTCTCCTGTCATTTGGTGCACAGATCCAGGGTCCAGCATCCCTGGGAGGAGTCCAGCATAGCCCCGCAGCCCTCCCGGGGGTGCAGGCCCCCAGATCTGCAGCCAGATGACAGAAGGCCTCCTCTGCCCCCAAGTGTCACCAGTTTTGCTTTGAGCGGTTTGAGGTACAGTTTCCTGGAAACCTCTGCACCTATCTCCTTGAAACCTGACAGGCTTCATGCCCTCAGAAGGGGCTACTATCCCCACAAGTTTCATCTGAATCAAGCAAGAAATGACAACGTTATAGGCAGTTTCATGCTTCCCCATTATCGCCTATGGGCAAAACTTTTAAACAGCATCAAAACAGTGAAACAGTTTCAAAGAAACAAAATGGAACAGTGATCTCAAAACAAAATGAAACTCGATACGAAACACTGTCCTGTCGAAATGGTGAACCAGAAGTTGAAACAAAACAGTGCTGTTCTGCACAGCCCTAATGGACAGTATCTAATCTGAGCAGGAAGCTCAGGGTGACCCAAAATGAATCTCACTGGCTGCATCTACACAAGACGCTGACTGCACAGTAACTCATTACTGCTGCACAGTAGTGCTGCATGGCAGGAAGCATGATGTGACACTACTGCACGGTAGTAACAAGCTACTGTGCAGCCAGCATCACAAAAAAAGCCATTCGGCAGTGTTACTCCACAGTGCTTGTTTATACAAGTACTAAATGACCACACAGTAATGACTGTGCAGTCAGTGTCTCATGTAGACACAGCTACTGGAGAGGCATTTCAAAACAAAATGTCATAAAAATGTATCTGTGTGTTCTTTTTCTTAGAATTCCTGGGGACTGCTCCTGATTCACTGCTGTCTCTGGCACTGGCTCATCTGGACTTTTGGTAACTATGTCAGTGATTTACAATGGATATAAATGCCAGCAATGCCTTGTAACTGGATCACTTACAATACTTGACTCCAAGCCCAGAGAGAGCACCAAAGGAAACATCCAAAGGGGAATGGCATACCACTATGTGTCCAGCTCCCTCTTGACAAGGTAATTTTTCCCAAGTCCTAATGTAACTTCAGACCATCAGGAGGCCATGGACATGATCTCTGCAGTCCAGCAGATCCAGGAAAAATACTGAGAACAACACCAGGAACTGTATATGGCCTTTATTGATTTGACCACAGCCATTGACTTTGTTAACAATGAGGCTCTATGGAAGATCTTATCTAGGGCTGTGCAAAGCTTCAGGTGGTGATTCGATTTGAGAGAGATTTGGCTCAATTTGGTGGCTGAATCTCCAAATCTGAATCAAATCAGGGGACCAATTTAAAGGTCCAAATCAATTCAAAGCTCTCTGAATCTTCAGAAAAGATTTGGAGAGCTTTGATGATTCAGGCAGTCCCCAGTTGCTGCAGCAGGGAGCTGCAGCTGACTCTGGCCCCCGCCACGGCTGCCCCGCCCACCCCAGCTCCCAGCCCTTTAAAAAAAGCCCTGGTGCTCACTGGGTGTTGCTGGGTCGGGGGGTGATCCCCACTGGCCCACACTGCATTGCGGGGTTTGCATGAGCCCCAGGAGCCTGCCCCACTCCCCTGGCCCCCCACATGTGCCCTGCCCAGGCCAGCTCCAGTCCTTTAAGAAAAACAAAGCCAAGAAAAGCCCCCAAGACTCACTGCTCCTGCAGCGGCCTCAGGGCTTTGGGGGATCATGCAGAGCCCCCCACATGGTGCAGGGCAGTGGCGGGCAGCAGGGGGTTACCCCCCGCCAGCAGGAGCAGTGAGTCTGGGGGTTTTCAGTTGGTTGTTTTTTTTCTTAAAGGGCCGAAGTTGGCCTAGGTGGGACACCTGTGGTGGGGCTGGGGGAGTGAGGGAGAGGGTCGGGGAGCTTGTGCAGAGCCCCCCCATGCCGTGGGGAGCAGTGGGGGGCAGCAGGGATCACCCCTGCCTGGCAGCACCTGCTGAATCCAGACTTTTTTTTGCCCAAAACCCAGGAGCTGGGGTGGGCAGGGCAGCCATTGCTGGGCTGGGAGAGCGGGCAGAAGATGGGCCTGGCTTGGCTGATTCAGCCTAATCAATTTGGGACAGTGATTGGAATCACCAAATCGAATCACTGTCCCCCAAATTGGCCAAATCCGAAGCGAATACTAGCCACTTCACGCAGACCTAATCTTATTGAAGTTTGCCTACCTAGGGAAATTTATGACCATCCTAAGACTTCTTCATGACCAGATGACTGCCTCTATCCTTTGCAGTGGCTGTGCTACAGAGCCCTTTGCCATTCAAACTAGCATCACACAGGGCTATGTGATCGCACCAATTTTGTTTTCCATCTTTCTTGTGGTGCTCATCCTTGACAGTCTGCCACATGGCATTGGTATTGAATACAGGATGGATGGGAGCCTTTTCAATCTATCCCACCTCCGTGCCAAAACCAAAGTTACTTAGGGCTTGATTCTGGAACTTCAGTATACTGATGACTATGTGCCATTGCACATACAAAGGAGGACCTACAAACAGCCCTTAACAGCTTCTCTCAAGCATATCAGTGCCTGGGACTGACCCTTAATAATGGAAAAACAAAGGTGCTTCACCAGCCTACTCTGGGCCAATCAGCTCCCCTGGCAAATATCCTCACTGATGGACAGGAGCTGGAGAATATTGAACAGTATGCATACCTCTGCAGCCATCTCTCAGAGAAGGCCAACATCAATGAGGGGATCCAGTATAGGATCTGATAGGCTAGCTCTGCCTTTGGAAGACTGATTCATCATGTGTTCAATGATCATGACATCAGGACTTGAACAAAGCTCCTACTATATAAGGCTGCGGTAATCCCAACTCTTCTCTAAGGCTGTGAAGCTTGGGTGACCTACAGGAACCACCTGAAAAGCCTGGGATGCTTTTACCTCTGGAAGAACCTTGGCATAAAGTGGGAGGATCGTTGCACAAATGCCAGTGTCTACCATCACTAACCACCAGTATGGAAGTGTTGATTATTCAACATCAGTTGCGGTGGACAGGGCACTGTGTGCACATGCCTGATGTACATTTCCCAAAACAACCACCATACTTCCAACTCAGCCAGGGACAAAGGACAAGTGGGGAACATAGGAAATGCTTCATGAACACCCTCAAGGCAAACATTAAGAAGTGTGGCACTGACATCACAGACTGGGAAAAACTGGCCTAGGATAGGACTGCAGGGTGATGCCTTGTGAACGAATGTACATCTTTGAGGAAAACTGTCGCCCTGGAGGTAGAAAAATGACAGAAAAAAAAAGGAAAGGAAACAAGACCAAGGAATTCATGGTCCTATCCTCCCTTTAACCTTCACCTGTGGCATTTGCCAAAGAGGATTTGGCTCTAGGATTGGCCTTCTTAGCCATCAAAGGACTCATTTACAACCTTTTACTTGACCCATGGGAGTGATCATCTTTGACTATAAGGAGTCGCCAGTAAAAAAAAAAAATGAAAAGATGTGTCCAGTGACAGCTGGAGCAGACTCACTTATCCTTTGATGCCTGACTTTGAAGGGTAATAGTTTCACATTTAACTTGGGCAAGAGATCAAGCCAAGAGAAAAATCAAGGACAAAAAAACATGGTGTCACAGACATAGATTAGGTTATGTATCCCAGAGTAAATCCATATTTGTTGCAATTTAATAAAAATTCCAGGCCATTGTAGGCCAAAAGAGAAAGTTTTGAGAGTCAGGTCACTCTTCTCTAGGGTTTTTTTAGGTCAGCAGGGACTGATAAAGATAAAGTGGTCCCAGGGTAGCAGTTAGTGTCTGGAAAAACAGCAGGCCATTGTTCCTTCTAGAGACCAGGAGTAGGAGCATTGTGCAGGACTCCTGTCCCTCAGCTTACCACAACCTGAGCAGAGAAGCTACTTCTCCCTTTTGTTCACTAGTGGGGAAAAAAGATCTGGTTTTAACTAAAATTAACTCATTCAAGGAAAAATGTTAATAAAGGCAAGAAAGTTTGTAGTTTAGTTAAAGTCTATGGGGGATTCTGTCTAAATTCCCCCCTCCTTCCCCCAACTCCTGTAGGAAGTACAAGCTGCCTTGGACTTCACCAGGGTTTTAAGTCAAAGTCATTAGTTGGAGTTAATGAAATCAAGGTAAGAACACACATTTTTTTTTTCATCAGGACAAAGTCAGATTGGGGAGCTAGTTGTAGGAAGAGGACTGGCTGCTGTCCTCCCCCAGGGATTGAGAGAATGAAAATGGGTGGTTCAGAATCAAACTCTAGACCACAAAAAACATTAAAGGAAAACACCTACTGGTGTGGCAGGGACCCCAGCAAAGGGACACTTGGATCTTTTTGGTTTTATTTCACATTTTTTCTGTTGGATTGACTACTCGCCTGGGGTGCGAGCTCAG
Organism: Alligator sinensis; assembly: GCF_000455745.1. Taxonomy (NCBI): domain Eukaryota; kingdom Metazoa; phylum Chordata; order Crocodylia; family Alligatoridae; genus Alligator; species Alligator sinensis. Next base: position 853,267 of record NW_005841841.1, on the reverse strand, counting down.
TGAAGTTGATTTAAGGGGCCTGCTGAGTGTGGCCAGCTCTGAGGCACGGCCTGTTACAAACCAAAGCAATGACATTTTGAGAGTAGCATATGTCATCTTGCTTAATGCACTGTGATCATGCAATAAAAGACCCTACAGTATATCTCCATAAGAAAGAGTTGAGGTTGCCATGGGAGCATGAATGCTTTAGATTTAGCAGGTTTAAAATCTGAACTCTTATGCTTCACTTGTAGCATAATCTTCCTTTTATAAACATGCACAACTCTTCTAGATGTCAGTAGTTCTGCATGTACATTGAAGAGACTGGACCTATTAGTTCTGAAATTATTTTTTTTCATGCAGAAACATTCAGTCATCAAGGTCAACTAGGGATCAGTGAGAATTTTGCCATTTTAATATATTCTTTATGTAGAAAACAACTTTGTGCAAATAATTGTTTATTTGTATGTTAGTGACACGAGGAGATTGAAAACTACTCTGTCAACAGCGTGACGATTAGGCAGGTGCCCTTTGGAACTGGAGAATCTGCAGACCTCCATTAGAGTGAGTTTAAAAATGATACCTTGATCTTATTTCCCCTTGAATTTTCAGTGTGAGAGATGCTGCAATCCATCTTTTTATAAAGTTATACTGCCCTCTGGTGGCTTGCTCAGTTGGCACATCTGCAAAGCATGCTGTAATTAATTTCCCAGCGTGCAAATTGGTTGCTGTAGACAAGAGGATTTGGGGAGAGAAGGATGCAATCTTTACTAAATTCCATCAGCCTGTAAATACCAAAATTACTGAACAAAAGACGCGGGGTTAGTGCTTGGAGAATTGGTGTAATCTGCCTTGTCTCTCTTTATGTTCTTATTTATATGTTTACTAGCATGCTTATATGCATCTCCTATTGCCTGGACACATGGGTGTCATAACAGCTATAATAAACAGAAAACCTCTGTCAGAGCAAGCGGTGTAAATGAACAAGCTGTAGGTCTGTCATGATGTTTAATTAAAGGACTGCATGAACAAATATGATTTGTGTTGTAATATAATACTCAGCAAACAGACTCCAAGACAGCTTGAGGGAGGAAGTTGCATGGGGGAGCTCTTACAGGCAGAATACATTTCTACTAGACTGAGACATTAAAATCCCAGAACAATCCAGCAGACATTTGTAGTCTCTTAAGTAGATGAACGCCTCAAAGGAGCATGATCCAGTGGTTAGGGAGCTAGTTTGGGATTTAAGAAACTCAGCTTCAGTTTCCTTCTCTGCCAGACTCTGTGAATTTGGGCAACTCACATAAAAAAATGGCAGTCAGGTGCCTAAATACCTTTTGAGAATCTGGGCCTCTGGATCCCAGTTTGCTATATATACGATTATGTGAGGTGCTCATATGTTGTAGGAAAGGCTGCCATAGTCATAGTTAAGAGAGATCAGAGGGACCAGTGGTGGTCTTAGCATTGTTGGGGGCCTGGGCAAGAGAGTCATTTGGGTTCCTTAGAGGCTTAATTCTGATGACCTTTAAGCAAGTCAGACACTTTCAATTTCAATTTCACTTTGTTCTATCCATGAAACTGCAATGAAAGTATCTTAATATAATATTCAGTGTAATTCATTTTTATTTTTATAAAGTGTGGGGCCCCGGGCAGTCACCTAATTTGCCCTCCCCTAAGGTCACTACTACAGGGACTGTAAAAGGTCTATACAGCAGGCTGAACTGTATACACAAGCAAATATATAGCCCACGAAGAACTAAAAACATGAAATGAACAAATCTAGAGCTGTTTAGTTCACTCAGGAAGTAAATTGTTAAGTTCAACACCAACTGTGATTTCAGGACCCTCTTCATGGCTTTTTTCAGTCTTAACTCCTGAAGATGACAAAGACACGGATCACTATGAACACATCTCCACCTAATAAAAGGATTGTGATATTCCTGGTCAGCCTTAATGGAGAGGCAAAAGAGCCACTCCCACTATCTGGGGATCCAGATGGAGTATAAGCGTCTCTGGACTGTGATGACTACTTGACTGATACAGCTCTGCCCTTCCTCTCCCAATGCTTCCTTGTTCATGCTCATTAGCAGCTGTGAGTAGTTTATTGCTCATGCCCATACAACCCTGCAAGGTGACAACAGAACAGAAAAACTTTACCTTCTTCCCCTTCCGGTTCACTTTCATTTTAAGTCCTAACTTTTCAGATGCTGAGAAAACAGGGATGCTGCACAAATACAGACACGCACAAAACTGTGTTGCCTGAAAAGCAATTCTCTTTCTGGCAATGTTACAGACCAGAATGTTTCACAATCTCTTCTTGTAGCCCTTTAACTCTTTGCAACTCTTTGGATTGAGTCACTGATCCAGAAACTACCAAACTTACAGAAGTTTTTACGTTGGTGCTGCCCACCCCTATTTCTATAAATGCCATGCTTTAGATTTGCTCAAGATGCAGAGTCTTGAAATCCAAGAAAATACTAAATTTGCTGCTCTGTTACCCTGCTACAACCCAGGACTGAGTCCATGGAGCTCAATGGAGTGACTGTAATCAGCAGGGATCTAGGTTTTCCGTTTCCCACGGGAAAACAGAGAAAACCAAGGATTCCCTGTTTTTATTAGAGAAAATGCAGATTTCCCTTTTTAGCGAGAAATCTGTGGATTCTCTGCTTTTGAAAAGAGTTTGTGCAGGCTGGAACAAGCCTGCAAGAGCTGATTGCGGAAACGGCGGGAAATCCCCAGCCCCACCTGGAGGGGGAGGGAGAGGGAGAAGGGTGGGGCCTGAGCCTCCAAGCCAGCCAGGGCTGGGCTCAGGCTCACACTCGCCCTTCGCCCCTGGATCCTGGAGGCACAGCTCTGGGCATGGCTCTGAAGCAGTAGTGGCGATGTGGGGAGGTTTTGTATGCAGCGGCCATCACCGCTGGCACACAGCGGCCGCTGCCGCTTACCTGTGGGGCCGTGCCAGTGGAGATGGCCACTGTGTACAAAATCTCCCCACACTCTTGCCACTGCCACGGAGCCATGCCTGGAGCTGTGAGGCTGGCTGCAGGGAGGCAGTGGCACTGTGGTGGCCGCCACGCAGCACGGGATGGTGATGGGGATGGCTGCGTGCCACCTGGCTGCCACCACACTGCTACTGCCACCCTGCAGCCGGCCGCACAGCTCCGGACACAGCTCTGCAGCAGTGTAGGGAGGTGTTGAACATGGTGGCCATCTTCACTGGCATGGCCCCACAGGTAAGTGGCAGCGGCCGCCGCATGTGAGCCCCAGCCCGCACCCCCAGCCACCATCCCTTGCTGCTGCTGCAGAGTTGGCCACGGAGCTGTGCAGCTGGCTATATGCCAGCCTCCCCCTCCCCTTCACCTGGGCAGCCTGCGCACCCTACATCGCTTACCCACAAAGCCCCCCGCAGAGGGTCATCCCTGTCCTCACCCCCTGGCCCTGCACCTGGCTGGGGTGTGCCACCTGGGGCTGGCAGAACCCCCTGCTCCCTTAGCCCCCAGCCCCCATCCCCAGCCCTGCCTCACAGCCCCTAAGCCCCACTTACCTCAGATCCCCTTCACCTGGGCAGCCTGCGCACCCTACATCGCTTACCCACAAAGCCCCCCGCAGAGGGTCATCCCTGTCCTCACCCCCTGGCCCTGCACCTGGCTGGGGTGTGCCACCTGGGGCTGGCAGAACCCCCTGCTCCCTTAGCCCCCAGCCCCCATCCCCAGCCCTGCCTCACAGCCCCTAAGCCCCACTTACCTCAGAGATCCAGGGGGGAGGTTTTGTATGCAGCGGCCATCACCGCTGGCACACAGCGGCCGCTGCCGCTTACCTGTGGGGCCGTGCCAGTGGAGAAGGCCACTGTGTACAAAATCTCCCCACACTGTTGCTACTGC
>NW_005841841.1:833709-849205 GCF_000455745.1 Alligator sinensis | reverse complement strand
CCGGCGCCCAGCCACACAGCTCCGTGGCAGCCCAGGGAGGTCTTGTACACAGTGGCCATCTCTGCTGGCACAGCCCTGCAGGTAAGCAGCAGCGGCTGCTGTGTGCAAGTGCCCCCCCCGCCCCTGCTGCAGAGCAGGACACAGAGCTGTGCAGCTGGCCGCATACCAGCTTCCCCCTCCCCTAGGCAGCCGGCTAGACAGCACACGCACCCTGCATCACTTACCCACGAAGCCCCCTGCAGAGGGGCACCCATGTCTTCACCTCCCAGCCCTGTACCTAGCTACAGTGTGCCACCTGGGGCTGGCAGCACCCCCCCAGTCCCTCAGCCCCACTTACCTCTAGGATCCAGGGGTGAAAGGCATGGCTCCGCAGTGTCAGCGCTTGCCTGCAAAGCCCCCCCTGCCCCCCCAGCCAGCACACAGCTGCCACCACCCCACACCACCACAGACCTGTGCAGCTGATCGTAGGGCATAAGCAGCGGTGCAGTGATGGCCGCTGCATGCAAGCCCCACTTTCCACCCCTCGGCCGGGTGGCACATATGTGGCCCACACACAGGGGTTGCCACCGTACTGCCGCTGCTGCACCCGGCGCCACTTGCCCACAAAGCCATGCGGGTAGCCATGGGATGGTAGCGCAGGATATAGTAGCAGAGTTGCGGTGGCAGCCTCCATGTGTGAACCCCGTCAGGTCGGCCGGTGCGTGTGTGGCCCGCAAAGTGGCACCCCTGCCCTCATCCCCAGCCCTGCTCCTGGAAGTGGGCATGGGGGCATGCTCCCCCCCTTCTTAATCTACCCCCCAGCACCTTCCCTTTCTCCCGCCCTGCCCTGCCCTTTCCCCCCACACACACTTACCTGCTGGGGTCAGTGTCTGTGTGTGCCTCTGTGTCTGCATGTCTATGTCAGTGGGTCTGGGGGGCTGTTCTGAGGGGCATCAGGAGGGCTGTTGAGTCTGTGGAGGGGAGTGCGGGGTACCAGCAGTGCTGGGGGGGGGTTGTGGGGGGCCTTTAATTTTTATTATGGATTTCAGGTTTTTAATCAGAGAATTTGCAATTTTTAATCAGAGAAAACCAAGATCCCTGGTAATCAGTAATATATTCATCATTGAAATTGGTACATCAGACCTAGTGTGTAACTGTGAGCTTCTAAAATGCCATTCAAGTTCCTTCCAGCATATAGGTTAACTTTAACAAGGTCTCATGCCATAGTTAGAATAGTGCCCTTGAGCATCTCTGCTGTCAGAGACAAGGGTTTTTATTTTATACTTACAAATCATGTGTTCTAACACTGCTACTCTTTTCTTCTCTTTACCTTGGGGTGGTCCTGATTAACATGCACACCGACATATTTTCACAGCATCAGTCAGCCCCGTGCTAGGGTAGTCCTCTCCCACTGAAGAGCCTGTAATTGTTTCAGCATCCTAAGCTTTTTGTTTCTATACTGAATAAACCAGTAACGTTTCTCCTTAAATCTAACTTGTGATTTTTCTTGCTACTATGCAGACGGTATGTCCTGTAGTGAGCTTTCAAGGCAGCATTACCAGTTCTCCAGCTATGAGAGAGGTCCTTATCTCTAGTCCCCTCTGGGCACCATGGAGTGCTGGTTTTCAGTGACTCACTCTACACCAGCATACAGGCCAGGGTGGACCTGGCAAGAATGCAGTACATAGTCATCAGCTCTGCCAGTATACAACTCCTTAACCCAAAGCATTATGCAGACTAAGAGTATGAAAATTACTGACGTTCCCTCTCAAGAACAAACCCTGCTGATTTGCTCTGTTATTTACTGTTCTGCTACCCTCTCTCAACAATCGCCCTCAAAGAATCAGACCGTGTTTTCCTATTCAGATTCCCAGCCTTCCTGCATTGCTTATTTCAGTTTTGCACAATGCCTTGGCGGTAGTTTCTCAGCACTGTAGAAAATAGTGTTGTTGGATGCTTGGCAATGGGAGAGCCTCTCAGAGTGCAATGGAAAAGAAGTGTAACATCCATATTTTTGCTCCAAGTTATCAGAAAACACAGGAAGAACCTTGTGCACAGATCCAGGGCACTAGAGAGGAGTGATAATGTTTTCAATATTTCCTGTTGAAGTCACAGTGCTCTGTTTTTCCCCTGTGAGTATATCTGGCACAAGCAAAAGGCTAAGTGGAGGCAGTTGAAACAACTCCAGTACAAACAGGCTCACTTGCCAGTGTTGAAAACTCTGAAAATAATCAGTGGCTGTTTTCAAATTGTTTATTACTTATCATAAGCACTAATGATTTATTTCAGTGTCTTTACCATTGTGCATAATAACCAAATAGAGGCCAGGAAGACCCAAGCTGACACTCAAGTTGAAACGTAATGCTTTACCTACTCGTTATATAACTAGGCACTGCTGAAGAATGAATCATTGATGTTGCTAGAAACTCTGTATTTACATAAACACATCAACAGTTTAAAGTGGTGATGTTCTCCATTGTGTGATGTTGCTTCCCTGACAGACCCCAGAGCCTCAGAGTGTTCCTTCTCAGATTCCAAGATCCTTAACAGCACCAGCCATTTCATTTCTTTTTCTTTTTTTTCCATTTTGCTGGAACTCTTCCCAAGTTTTGTTTTGCTCAGTTACAGGGAATGAAAAATCATTTCTATTGTCTAATTCTTACATTCAAGAATAGTATGTTAAAAAAACAGAGAGGAGGGCTGGACCAGGTAGAAGAGAAAGATTCTGGATGAGCTATAAGAGCCAGGTCCTCTATGCCTTTGGCTCTTAACCAAGTCATGCTATTACAAGTAGTACAACCTATTACACGTGTAGGAGTGTTACCTGCAATATCTAGGGCAGTGTCCAATATTCTCTACCTGCTCTAAAATCACCTAGCAGTTTTATTGCTGTGTGTGGTTAAACAGCTCCTGTATTTCAGCCCACAGGCAGCCCCATTTCATAATGGGCAAAATGTTTCCTGTATATTCTCAGGATTTGTAACAGACTTTGGTATCCTTGGGAGATAAAGGCAGCAAGAATATGCAGAATGATTATTATTCACTGCTTTTATACTTTTTAGATGCAGTTCAGAAGCAGCAGGCTACTAACACTTCCTTATACAAACCTTACAAAGCTTGCTTTGCCTCAGCCTTTTTGCCATTACAATTCTTTTTCCTTTCTATTGTTGCTTGATACATGAAATAAAGTGTTAAACACCTGGATACCTCTCTGGCAGGACCAGTTCAATGAAGTATTTTAGCATATATACTCCCATGGACTTAAGAGGCATGAAGATGGCACTGAGAGGCTCTTAGGAAGGTTAGGATACCCCCTGAGATGGTCTGTTCCTGATCTCTAGTCCTACTGTTTCTCTGACAACCTATACACATTTCATTACAAACATTTCAAAAAGCCTTGAGTCTCCTCCCCACCCTCAGAATAGCTTTTTGGTACCATACTAAACCAAAATACAGTACTGACGATTAACACTTGCTATAAGGGTCTTGCATGGATTTTAGTTTGGGAGCCAGTAAGTCGGTGTGATGCTACGCTGTATTACAAAGCCTTGGTATGTATGTATAGGCTACATACCTTTTTACCCAGTTTTAAGACACAAGCCAGATATTTAACTAACTAATTAGATATGGAATAATTTAAATGTTGATTTAATTAAGGAAGCAGTTACCTAGTGAAGCTCACATTAGCTATATAGAATTCATAGCAAAGTCTCAGAGGATGGCAGACAGACCCTTGGAGACCTTTCTTGATGTACTGGGGTGCTGGCTACCAACCTGGCCTTCTAGCTGAGATGAGACTAATACCATATTTAGGTCTCTTCTGGGCCTTCCCTGTCAGGAATGGTTTATTAATTTACATGTAAGATGTTCAAAGAAGCATAAAAGCCAGTCCTAACCTTGGAAGCTAGAGGCCTTTCCATTTGCAAGTTTCTCTCTACCTAGCAGAGAAGCCAGCCTCCCTCTGTCCTGTTGCTCCTCTTGAACTGAGCACTCTCCCCACTTTCTGGCTAGGTACAGAAATTAAAAAAGCCCAAGCCAGAATTGATCTAAATTATGCGGTTTTCCGTAAGTTGTGGGTAGTGAACAAAACATACAAGATTCCCCCGCTTAAGCCCTTTGGTGGTGGGGGGAGAGGGAGGCGGGGGATCTTATACAGGGTTCTGCCATTTTTAAAGCAGTCTGTATGCTGAACTTCTGTTATGGGTATAGACTGGTTTTGTGTGCCAAATTTCTGTTCTGTCATCGGTATACACCAGTTTCTGACCACTTATACCAGTAAAAGTGTAATGTCTCTACCTGGCCTCTGTGATTCATTCTGATTCTATCCCAGCTGGGTAAGATAATTGAACACAGCTGTCTGTTCCCTGGTCCTCTGGTCCTTAAAGGGGCAGATCATTCTGTTACATACATCCCCCACCCTAACAACCATTCCTAAAGAGGGTGGCATAAATGCCTTACCCAGTACTGGGTTCCTACAGACAGCAATTGCCAGAAGTGTTCTATAACTAACATAATTCTCTCCATGTAATTTGAGTACAGTGGAGTTGCTCATATGGTTTATAATTGTACCATCTAGAATTTACAAATTAAGGTGCCCTCTACACGTTACAGGTAGTATACAATTAGCTGGTTAATTGCATTATTAATTGAAACCAGCTAATGTGCAAAATACCTATCATACCATCAAAAGATCCCAACAACTATAAAATTAGACCTTAAAAATGTATACCAGCTTTATAGCTGGTTGGTATCCAGCTGCAGCTGGGAGCCCTGTCAGATGACAACTGCGTCTAACAACTGAGGGGACTCTCAGCCATGGCAGCTGCTGACTCTGGGTCCCAGCTGGGTCCTGGCAGCCATGGGGCATAGCTGCTGTAGTTTTTCAGACCTGGGGGTGCTTGAAGTCCCCAGGTGTAAGGAGCTGGGGCATAGGCACTCTTGCCTAATGGTTAGGCCACCAAAGGAAAGCAGGGCCTTGGGCTGGGTCTAAGTGTGGGAGCCATATATTAAAGCCAGAGGGAGATCCAGAAGCAGAGCCCACGATACAGTCCAGGATAAGGATCCACGGGCCAGATTCTAAGCACCAATCCTGGGGGCAATTCACAGGGCAAGGGCCAAAAAACAGAGCCGAACCAGGGGCAGAAGCCAGGAAACAGGTGAATGGAAATCCAAAGTCCAGAAACAAGCGAAAAACCAGGATCAAGAACCAGGAGGTTTGCCACAGCAGAACTGGTGGCTGGCCTGCAGACCCAGGGCCCTAATTGGTGCTAAATGGGAAGGTTGTGCTCCCAGCAACCAATCAGGATGCTTGTTGCTCCTAACCTGGGGCAGAGTTCAACTGGGTCTTGCTGTAGGTGTGGCTGCTGTGTTACTTGGCTCAGGCCAGCCTGCCTCATCAGCCTCCCTGACAGCATTGGGCCCAGACTGATCTGCCTGATCAGTGTCCCTGACACCCTGGCTGGGAGGTTGCTGTGGCTGCATCTCCTAGCCATGGGATTGTGTATGGCACCCCTATGACTGGGAGCCTCCTCAACTGAGGAGCTCCCAGCCACGAGAGCTTGCTTCTTGTTGATGCAGGGGGAACCCAGGATCGGCTTCCTCTGCACTTGCAATAGGGTGTGATGGGATCTGATTCACCATCCCATAATCATGCCTGCTTCCATGCATGTGTGGCATGGCAGGAAGTGTGATTGTGTGGGTCATGAATTAGATATCATTGCACCTTTACCTGCATGTGTAGAGGGGCCCTAAGGGACAGTTTCTCACCTCATGTCAATTGAAACTAATGGGTCTGTGCAACTTCACAGCAGCTGGGGATTTGCCTTGTGTTTCTACTCAGACAGCTATCTCCTCTTTCTACCAGTAATTTTTTATTGACTGAAAACCCAATACAATATTTTATTTTAAAAAATGAATTGAGAAAGGGGAGTGTAGGATTGCCATCTCAGTTGTTCTGCAATCTGTTTGGAACTCACAGTCTTCCCCTTCAATACAATTCAGGCATGCAGACATAAATAAGGCACATCAAAGTGAAAGCTTTGTATGAACCTGGACATTTCATTGATCCCTACATTGATTTATCACAAGGATTCCTAAGCCTTTGTACTGAGCAAACCAGGGGTTTTGTTCACTTTGCCCCACTTACATTTTTCGAGTTAAAGATATGCATGAGAAATAAGAGTTAGCAGTGTAATTTCATGCCTAATCAAGCTTCAAATCATTGGCACTGTCCCCTGATGAATTAATAGTGTCCATTGATCCAATTCATGGACATTTAAATCACTTTTAGTTTCATAATTCATTAGCTGCAATTAGTGTACAGCATGCATTACAGGAGGTGTTCTTCATTAAGGCAATCACTTAAATTCATGTATAGTTGATACAACAAATTCTCTCAGGGTTTCATTCTGCACAGGTGTAGAGTGCTGCATGTGTAAGTAAAAAACAAAAAACACTGAGTAGCAAGAGAAGCCTGATGCTGCATTAATGAGCACATTGGTGTGCTACTGTCACGCTACATCTAGCTGAGAATTGCATTTAACTTGGGTCTTCTTACACATATCCATTTTCTTCCATGTCTCTTATTTATCCTGAGCATTTTTGAGTGAGGAAATAAACCAGCAGAGAATTTGATCTTTACACTACTAGTACTCATTGCAAAGAAATGACTGCACCCAAACCCTGATTCAGCAAAGGAATACTCACACACACAGAGTTAGATGCATAATTTCACAAAACCCACAGTAATAACATGAGAGGACTCAATTCTTAACAAACTAGACTGATTATTCTATTATTCATAGAGCTGCCCCAACCACAGTTTAACATTCTAGCCATGTGCACACAGATTAACTTCCCCTGCCTTTTCCAAAATCTTCCTATGGCAATTTGTGCTCCTCCCTCAAGCTTCCATGCAGCCTATGACACATCCTTGAACTGTCTGATCTGTTGAAGCCACAGTACTGATTCCTACCCTAATTCACCATTTTTAATTCATAGTTTACTTATTCCCACCCTAATTCACCATTAGCAATTGCCCTAATGTATAATAATCTAGTGTGCTTTCCTGGTCACTGTGCAGCACAGTGCAAGATCAAACCACACAGTAAAGAATATGCCAGACTTATTTGATTCTAATTGTTTTTTGTTTTTGTTTTTTTCATAGCGACTTTGCTAATCTCTGAATTAAGGAACATAGGAAGATCTCAAGGGCAAGAATTCCAGCAGCCTCATACACATTAAAACATGCAATTTTTATTTCCTTTAAATGCATTTTAGTAAATCTAATCTTCACTGAACATAAGGCCATATCACTTCCCTAAATATAGAAATCTGGAAAAGACATTTTTTGTCCCCTCTCTTTGAGTAGGCATTTAGCTGAACCATGCTCAGGAACAGACAGATATCCAGAAACAATGTAGCTTGTAGCTAAATCTTCCACAAAATCTTTTTATTGCTTCTTCTCGGGGGGGGGGGGGGGGGGGGGAGGAGGAGGGGAGGCAAACAAAACAGCATAGTTTCATTGAACTGTATATTTTTAATGCACAGACACAGAGAACAGTTTTCTATTAAACATGCCAGCATTCTGTATTCTTACTATACATCAAATTGATATTATGATGTTTCTCAGAGGTGGGGTAAAGCCTTGGATGTCCCCCTACCCGCCACGACGAGTGCTCTGGATGGGGTTGCCACAGGTTAGAGGTGGTGGGAATGTTCCAGTGTGTAGCCCTTGGCTGCCCCAAGCAAATGGTATCATGGGTCATGTGTCCCTCTTGACTCCTGTCCCCTTCCCTCCTTCCCTCCATCCCTTTAACCATACTCAAAACACCCAATATATAATTTTTTAACCATTTTTTTAATAGGAAAACATGTTTGATTCTTATAGGGCAGGGCAGGGTCAAGGCATTAAGGTCTAGGACAGAAGTTTCATAAACCAGTCTGACCTAAACCAGTTAAGTCTAGTACTACATTCAAACAGGTTTATTTTAAACCACTTTCAGCCATTTTGAAACTAGTTTATGTGCACTGAACTTCTGTTCTGTTACAGGTTTAAACTAGTTTCTGATCACTTAAACCAGTTTATGTGTAACGTCTGTCCCTAGCCTAAGGGGTTGCCAAAAATACAGTATGTGATGTTGCAGGTTAGGTTACAATCCAAGCAGGAAACTGTAACTACTGAATATTGGTTGAGAACGTTCTTTGTAGTTTCAACAGTTATGAAGTGGGATTACTTTCCAGGAGTTACACAATTCAGCTTCCAAGGGACTACTGACCTGAAGAGGTATTTTAGTTTTTGGATGTTAGCATTGTTTTCAAAAGATCTGCTTGTCTTTTGTGTTACTCTTTTGTTTCCTTTCTGTGATGTGTGGGTGAGAGCAATGCAGAAACTCATATGAATGAACTGGATTTTTTTTTTTAAAGAGCACGAGGGGAAAAAATGTAAAAGAACTGTCTTACTTTATGTTTGTTAATGTTAAACATCTCACTTTGAGATTCAAAATCCTCATTGTCATTACAGATTCTGTAAAATTGTAAAGTCTTGCTTTTCTGGCAGTCATTCAAGCATAAAAAAGATACCATAGCTCCTTTAGAACAATTGCATATGCTTTCAGAGGATCACAGTTTGTCTTTTGGAAACTTGAATTAAAAGACCTGATGTAGCTATGAGTGTGCCAGCAACAGAGAGTGACAAGTTCTTTAAAAGTCTTATAATGAAGCCTTGTTCTTTATTCACCAAGAAAGGGGCTATGTGCTCTAGTGTCAGAAAAGTCTTTCATAGCTGAGAAGCAGAACCATCTGGAAAGCAAATGTTTCTGTTCTTTCAGTCAGCTAGTCAGTAAGTAGCACTGAACTTAGTAGCACTCCAGTTAGCACCAGAATCTACTTTAAATCCTGATTCTGTGCTGCATTTACATTAGATGCTACTGTGCAGTTGTTACTGCACATTTATTTAGTGCCTATATAATACAAGTATTATTTAGTACTTGCTTATACAAGTACTAAATAAATACACAGTAACTCAAGTTACTGTGCAGTAGCACTGGTGAATGCCATTTCTGTGCCCCTACTGCACAGTAGCCTAATACTACTGTGCATTAGTGTCACATCATGGTTTTTGCCAGTATCACGCTACTGTGCAGTCAACATCTTGTGTAGATGTGCCCACAGGGAGGTCATTCCATCCAGCATGCGATCAGAATATACAAGGGACCCCACCATCTGCCTTCCTATTTAAGGTTCTTCACTATGCCATCCTTATGTTGGGTGTTACCTTACCATTCAAATGATCCCACCACTTGAGCTACTCAAGAGGCCCTGCTTGTGTTCAAATTAAAGCTGGATAGAAACCAGCTATAGAGCTGTTACACATTTTCAAGCACTAACGTTGTAGCTGGTTGGCTCCTTTTATAGCTGGATAGTCATTTTATTGTGTGATAATTACTTTGCATGTCTGGCTGGTCTAAATGTATTGTACAGTTAACCAGTTAATTGTGTGATAATTACATTGTCCTTGTGCCTGGTCTTACTTTGCACATGTGGCCAGTCTAAATTTATTGTGTGACTGACCAGTTAATTGTGTAATATTTGAATATGTAGCAGGGGCCACAAAGTAAAGTGCTATTCAATATACTTAGGGCTGGCACAATATGATTTTGATTTAACAGCAACAAATGTTGCTACCCCAAATGTAGGGTATCCTATATCCATCTTTGTGTAAAAGAAACTTTTAGGGACAGGTGTACCAGAATGGCAATGCTCCCACTTGTAAGGACTATCATCTTCATTTCTTTTTGTTCCCCCCTTTATCCTTCAGCATTTCCTTTTGTCTTGTTGACTTTTTGTAAATAATTGCTAGTACCTTCAGTAGATGAACTTGTAAAAACCCTTAATATACATTATGTGTGTTACTTCACATTGTGATTTCTCCTTCTGATTCTGTTCCCTGATGTTAACCTCCATGGTCTACTATCAAGGTATATACACTGTATTTTAGGAACATAGGAAGTAACAAAAATTACTAGAATTCTCAAGGGAATTATATTTCTATTAGTTTGTGAGAAATGTGTAACCCACTGGTGAATGTCTGCTACTGGTCTTCCTCTTTGGCAGTCCTTAGAGGACAGAAGTTGATACAGCCCAGAGCATTAGTTGCTTATATCAAGCTGTAGCAGCTGATGCTTTAGCTCTGGAGGTCTTCAGTTCAGTCCCTGATATTTTAGCAAAGATGGGTCTGTCATATAAGCACACATATTCCTTTGTCATTTTTTTATGATCTGCAAATTATAATGTAAGATCTTTAGGACAGTGATTGAATCTTTAAATCCCTGTAAAATCATCCTTCTCCAGTACATCTGAGAACACACAACATGCCATATTCTTGTTCATTCTCATGTTCTCAAATAGTTTCAGTTGTATGCCACTGTCTTGGAGGATACTGACAGCATCATCATATTCTAGGACTGAAACTAATGAACTAGTAACTGGAATAAGCAATTGTGAACTGCCCTGGATAAAACAGGGAATTCCAAAAGCCCAGAAATTTTGTTGCTCAAGTTCCCTCTTCATAATGCAAAGCATATTATATATATAATAAATGCATAATTGGCAAATTCAAGTAGAGACTGATATGGGCTGTCATCTAATGGTCTTGCTTTCCAGTGCTATTTCTCCCTCCCATGGCCCACCCTCAAAACACAGGAGAATACTACTACAATGAGAGTCAATCCTTGGCACTTGGCATCTAAGCAGGACTAATGAGGCTATAATATAACAGCCCTGAAACAGAGGGCTCTCCAACTAATAGTAACATTATTGCAATATAGTAGTGTTAAATCTGTTATTCTGTGGTAACATTTATAGTATCCCTATATATTGACCCCAGGACCCTATACAGCAGTGGTGACCAACTGTTTTGGGCAAGCAAAGCACAAATTAAAGTATAAAAGATGAGACAGTTCCACTCTAATAATTAGCCACCACTGTTGAACCAGTGCTACCAAATCCAACAGCCATCCGTTTTGGTGGCATCTGTCCTCACAGTTCCCATGGGGCTAAATTAGCCTTATTAGTCCTGCTTAGATCTCAAGGATTGCAGTAGCATTGAGGGTTGAGCTAGCACTGACCGCCAACTTCTGCTCCCCCCTCTGAGTGCCACTCTGATCTCCACCCCGTCCTCAAGTGCTGCTTTGAATCCCACCCCTCCCCTGTCACCAGCACCCCCTTTAAGTCAACACTTGGGGCTCATAAACCAAATACACTGGCTACCCATGCCATTTGTGACATATATGCCGCAGGTTAGCCATGATTCACATACACTATTCCCCCTCAGCCTCCACAGATACGGAGGGCCCTCGGGTAGCAGAAGTGGTCCAGCGCTCTAAGGTTCTGTGGTGAGGGGAACCTGAGGGAAACCACACAGATGTGCTGTCTTCATAGCACATCAGTGGCAGGTAGCAATAGGGCAGGAAAATGCAGGGCCAGGATTCACCCACCCACACACATACACACACACAGAGTCTGGTTGTGTGTCTCTCTTCAAGATAAAGCATGTTTTAAAGTACTTTCTCATAATACCAAATATATCACGGTAACTATAAAGAAGTAAGGCTGGAAAGAATCTCAAGGCTGCATCCAGACAAGCACGGCTGTGCAGTATGTGGCACTGCAGACACATCTGTGGCACCCCATACCACATGTTCAGCTGTTCTCCACAGGGGTGGGGTTGACCCCTGAATATTGATTAGGGATGAGCTTTGGTAGTCTGAGTTTTGTAGACTACTGTTAGTGGGGATTCATTTTTTTAATTATTTAATACATTTTGACTTGAGAAAGTGTTCCTTGAGGGTCTATATTCTTTTATTTAAATGACTCTTCTTGTTTGGGAATCGTTATGGCAGTACCACAGCAATGGTATTTCTGTACATTGCGAGTCACTTTGTATCCTGACTGTAATGGGAGTGAGAAAGATTAAGTAACAGTGAGAGCAAGACTCAGAGGCCAGATCCAGACATGCAGGTGTGTGTGGCTTGTGGCACCACAACCGTCTTTGCAGCACCACAAACCACACACATTGAATGTCAAATCATGCATGGCACTGCTAATTTGCAGTGCCAGGGCAATATTTGCTACCGGGATTTCCAGGAAGCAAAACAAAAACAAACAACAACAAAAAAAAAAACCTGAAGGAAAAGGTGGCAGAAAGCATGACAAAGTGGCATGTGCTAGGTCAAACATGGAGACAGGGAAGCAGGCAACCTGCTCCACATCTCCATAAGCTGTGCAGCCTCTATGCTGAGGCACCATGCACCCCAGGCAGCTGCTTCCTAGCTGCCTGGGGCTCAGTGTGCCTCTAGACGGGAGCAGGCAGCCCTGGGCTGGGTGTTCCCCTATCTCTGTGTGCCGCAGCACGGGGTCTGTGCTGTGGAGCCCGCATGCTGAGGCACACTGCACCCCAACCAACCTCAGACCTCAGATTTCATTTTTCATGGTATGTTTGTAGGTCTTAAATTTCAGGGCCAAATCAGAAAATATAACCCTAGAGCATCTTCAAGGTTACAAACTCAAAGACCAAAAAAGACTTTACAAAATGCATGCTCGTTTTTTTTTAATGTCATGGTGTTTAAAGTAATGTTGAAGTGATATTGTTGCTGCGCTGGTCCAAGAAATATATGAGATGCAATAATTCTTGTGGGTGATATTGTTCCAGATATCTATAGGCATTGAGTCAAGATTCTTGAAGAGCTATGGTTAATGATGCTATGACTCTCATGTGAACAAGGCTGTGTGTACTTCCTGATTTGGGACAAATGCTATCTATGGTCTTCTGATCCTTCCCTTGCACATAGCTTCAGACTTTGTGCTAAGGAACTGACAAGGGCTTTTGAGAGGAAGGAAATCTTGCCATGAAGTGTCCCTGCCAGGTAACATGGAGCATCACTGAACACTGACCTTTGGGCTGTACCTATTGGCCCGAGTTGAAGTATGGGCTGGGTACCAGTGCACTAGTGCCAAAGTAGTTAAGAGTCTGCATTGTTCATAGTTTTGCAGATGATTCTACTCCCTTCACCTCAAGCCCTTCTTTGTCCCAGAAAGAGAGCAGTTTGCAGTGAGGGGTGAGAGTTTCTCACTGTAGTATCTCCATTGGTTATCTGTGGCATTGTGGGACAGTGGTGATTCCATAAGGCTTCAAAGACTGTGGAGGCACAGGGAAAGCTGCAGCATCCTGCAAGAACAGTTTCCTTTGTGCTATTTCAGGATTTTATATCCTGTCTTAATCAGAAATTATATGGACAGAGGTGCATGAAAGTGGAAAATAATTAGGAGAAATGGTTGCTGCTATTACCCTCAATGGCTTAAATTGCCATATAGCCTGGCTTCATACAGAATTCTAACTGATTCCTATTTTATCTGAACCATTTCAGCTGTGCTCATGACACGTAAAATCCTGATTGTGCAGTGGGATTTAAGAGCATGGATCTTTATGACTTTATATGGCCACAGTGAGGCATAAGCAACGGGAAGATCTCTCTTCAGGATGGGGACCTTGCTCTATGTTTATACGGTAAATAAGACCCTATCACATGTCAGCTACATGGGAAAACATGTGCTCTTGCTACACATTGTTGGAATAGTAAAAAATACAGACTTTCAGTCTCAATTTGATGACTAGATTTAACTTTGCTTACAGCTCAGTATCCAAATTATTACATTCCTGTGTTTGCTTTGGAAATTAGGAATGATTAGGAAGGATGGATTTCTGTGTGCCTACATTTACAGTAAGCATTTTCATGAATCAGGCACTTATGGAAATTAGGAAAATTTCAAGTCTGCATACATTTCTTTTGAAGTCTGTGTCACAGTTAATGACTAGAGGTATCTATATTAAAAGCAGCTCCTGAACTGCTAATAAAAATCAGAAATCAATGACTTTTGGAAAATAAAATTACCTTTTACAGGAAAAATGAGCCATTACTCCAGTATTTTGATGTCTTGTACTTTTTTTTCTTTAATGACACCATTGCTGCTATCTCAGAAGACAAAAGAAACATTCTTCTCAAATTTTATTTTTGAGATATTTTAAAAGGACTCTGTTGCTTTATGAAATCCATTTCTGCTAGGTATAGAGAAAATACATTTGTTAGTTAAATGAATATTCTGTCCTTTAATGAACTGGTTTATTTTTAAAAGGACTTTCACCATTACCCATTAGTATGTATTAATTTGAAAAGGCTTCTGTCTAGGTTTCACTTTGGTACATGGTAAGTGGATTCTTGGTACATGAATTTTATTTAAAGAGATTGCCTTGCATCTATGCTGCTTTTTTTTAAATGTGTTGTTGAGAACATTGTGTGTGTATGGTCTACAGAAATGCATTCTATGGATGTTTTCCCTCTACTGCAAAACAGCCTGGGGAGGTTAACAAATATAATTGCTCTATAGAGGTTTGGGCTCATCCATCACTGTCAAGAGTCTTACAGGAGTGAAACCTGTTTGAAAGGCAGTTGCATGTCCTAGGATAGTGGCCTGATGATAGGTGACAGTGTAAAATAAAAATAAGTACACAAAGGGTTAGATGGTTAGCTGAACCATCCAAATATTTTAGGTTTGCAAAACTAGAAGAGGATTTTGCCGATCTTCTTCAGACAAAATTAGCACTGGGTTCAAACAGGAAATTGTCTTGAATAAGGATATTGGAGGAACTGGATGCCTTTAAGTTTGGAGGAACTGGATGCCTTTAAGTCAGCAGGCCTGGATGAGCTCCATCCGAGGGTACTGAAGGCACTGGCTGACGTCATTGCACAGCCACTGGCGGTAATTTTTGAACACTCGTGGCGCACGGGCCAGGTCCCGGAGGACTGGAAAAGGGCCAGTGTGGTCCCCATTTTCAAGAAGGGGAGGAAGGAGGACCCAGGCAACCATAGGCCAGTCAGTCTCACCTCCATCCTTGGCAAAGTCTTTGAAAAAATTATCAAGGCTCACAATTGCGAGAGCCTGACAGGACAAATTATGCTGAAGGGAAACCAGCACGGGGTCGTAGCAGGTAGATCATGCCTGACTAATCTAGTCTCTTTTTATGACCAGGTTACAAAACGCCTGGACGCAGGAGTAGGGGTTGATGTCGTATACTTAGACTTCAGGAAGGCCTTCAATACAGTATCCCACACCATACTGGTAAACAAGTTAAGAGACTGTGACTTGGATGACTACACAGTCCGGTGGGTGGTGAATTGGCTAGAGGGTCGCACCCAGAGAGTTGTAGTGGATGGGTCGGTATCGACCTGGAAGGGTGTGGGCAGTGGGGTCCCACAGGGCTCGGTCCTTGGACTGATGCTCTTCAATACCTT
Organism: Alligator sinensis; assembly: GCF_000455745.1. NCBI lineage: Eukaryota > Metazoa > Chordata > Crocodylia > Alligatoridae > Alligator > Alligator sinensis. Next base: position 833,879 of record NW_005841841.1, on the reverse strand, counting down.
CATCAGCGACTTGGACGAGGGAGCGAAGTGTACTCTGTCCAAGTTTGCGGATGACACAAAACTGTGGGGAGAAGTGGACACGCCGGAGGGCAGGGAACAGCTGCAAGCAGACCTGGACAGGTTGGACAAGTGGGCAGAAAACAACAGAATGCAATTCAACAAGGAGAAAT
>NW_005841841.1:829757-833204 GCF_000455745.1 Alligator sinensis | reverse complement strand
ACTCTTTCCTGCCTATGCAGGGGGTCAGACTCGATGATCTATTGAGGTCCCTTCCGACCCTAACATCTATGAATCTATGAATCTATGATAGTAGGCTCAGGAAACATTTTTGGAAACATTGCAATAAGAGACTTTCTTTCATGGTATCACAGAATTTGGCTTGTCAATTTCACTCATATGTCATCATGTCTAGGGCACTTATTTTTTTTATTTCCTTTTTTTTGAGTGGAGGTGCAAGGGTGGGGGGTTGGTAGTGGTTTGGGCACTCAGGCTTTAGAGAATATATGTTGAGGCCTTGTTCTGTGCCTCAGAGGCCTGTGCATTGGGCTTGAAAGCACAAGGTTGTAGTTCAGGGTTACTTGTGCACCCTGGGCCTTTGAGCAACCCCCGTGGGCAGCAAAATATATTTTTTTGCCCTCCCATACAGGTCAAGTTCAGTTGGGCTCCATAGCCCACCTGACCAGTGCCACAGCTCCAGGGTGCAAAGATGTAGGGCTTGGTCTGGCATGTAGAAACCCCTTTGGGGTTTCAGGGTGCCACACCAAGCTCCAAATTCTGGGCCCATGCCTCCAGCAGAGCCCTGACAATGTCTCTAAGGAGGGGTGTCTCAGCCCAGTCAAAATCCTTTTTTTTTCTTTTTAAATTTTGGGACAGCTGAGACCATTTGGGCCCTACTGCATAAGAAGCCAGCTCCTCTGCAGGCTTGCCTAGTATTTATTGTTTATGAAACACCATCCGTTTATTGCATTTGGGTTATTAAATGGCCATCAGTACTGTAATGCAGGCAGGAGGTCTGTTTCCATTTTCAGACTGAGGTCACATGCACCACTCAGACAACACACACTGGAGGTCACCAGCTTGTCTGTGAGTCAATAAGCAACTAAATTTTACTTGTCTGGAACACATTTTGGTTTTCCTTGGCTGCTGCACAATGGCAATTTTCCTAGCTTGAGCAGAAGCCCCAGGCTGTGGAAAGGGCCTGGGAGCTCCACGTTGAGGGTCAGTAGGATTACTGGCAGAGTAAATCACTATTCAGCATGAGTAATTCAGGGAGAATCTAGCTCTGAGATGAGCTAAGGTCCACAGAGAGGTCCTAGAGACACAGGAAACCACATTCTGATCTGTTACCCAGATGCAAATCTGGAGTAGCTTTACTGTCTTTGTTATTGGAATCACTCCAAGAAGAAAGGTGACATAAATGAAAGAATTGATCAAAGGCATAGTATGACCCACATTAGCATGAATGTGTGTTTAGCTTGTTCGCAAGCTGAGTAATGACCAAAAGAAAGTACAACAATACCACAACATCACAACCATCCAGGTGACTCACCAGCTTCTACTCAATGGTAAAGCTTTGAACAAACAGCCTAAAATATGGATTAGATGGCAAACTGATCTGGATGAGAATCAATTTAGCATGCTATACACAATGGATGAACTTCATACTGGAATAAGTCACTGGAAAAACAGCAAAGCAGCTGGAGTCAATGACATATTCACAGAGCAGATCAAGCACTTGGGTCCCTCAACCAAGTTATGGGTATTACACCTTTTTAACAATTGCTCATCAACCCTTAGAATACCTAAGCTATAGTGACAACCCTGTGTAATAGCTCTGTTAAAGCCAGGGAAGGATTCCTCTAGCCTGGGGAACTTTAGGTCAGTGTCACTTCTGTGCCATCTTTATAAGCTTTACAAACACCTTATTCTCAATCTCCTTTCACCTCATATTGAACAACATCTAATGACAAATAAGGTGGATGGGGCCAGGTAAATCCTGCATTGGCCAAATGCTAAATAATCACCCAATATGCAGAAGATGGATTCGAGAAAGGGATGATAGATAGGTGCTGTGTTTGTAAATGTATCAGTGGCATATGACACAGTCAACCACCAAAACTTGCTTGCCAAAATCTACGATATGATGCATGACTACCACCTAGTACAACTCATCTGACCTGTTTTGGACAGCAGACATTTTTAGGTAAAACTGTACAAGAAAGTGAGCTCCTGGAGACAACAACAAAATGGCTTCCCAAACAGTAGCATGCTACCACCGATCCTTTTTAACATATATACCAAACACAAACCCATACAGAGTAGTACAAGGAGCTTCATATATGCTGATGATCTATGCATCATGTTGCAAGAGATGGACTTAGCTATTGTCAAGAACAGAGTGATGTGCACTGAGCAACCTCTCAGAGTGCTTGTACACATGAAGATTTGACCACGTAACACGTGACGAAGAGTGATGAAAAATTGCCATTTGTCTGGCATAATGGTATCACCATGTACACACGCACGCTATTTTTTCATGTCAAAATTTATTTGAACATGGCCACTTGGACCACCTCTGATGTATTTTAGTTTAATTCTGGCCAATTTTCTATGAAACTTCGTTTTATTGTGGCAAATCCGTCACATGTACATGTCACATACAGCCAACTTGCCACTTTATATGTTCTGATGGCCCTTGGCCACCAGGTGCCACTGCAATTCACTGGTAATTTCATGTAATTTGCAATTTAGTTGGCAGGTGTCTTGTGTAATAAATGATTTATCACAGCAGGTGTTGCTTCAGAGCCCAACATGAATCAATGTTCTGCTTACGGATCGATCAATCCTTCTACCTTAATAAGTTATTTAATTAAAAGTTATTTTTTGTTATGAAACCTGTTTCTGTTATTCATCTCAAAATTTACTCTACTCACAGCTATGATGTGTGTTAGTGTCTCAAAGATTAGGAACCTTGAACTATGCCAGGTACCCTAGAGAACAAGCCCTTAGGTCTTGGTTTTTTTGGATGCCAGGTGCACACCACATATCTTCACAGGCACCATTATCACAGCCACAGGTACTGGAGACTTAACCCTCCCTCCCAGCACCCATGTTTTAATGGGTCTCACCCCATCACTGACAAATGGGGTGTGCTGGCTCAGCATTACAGAATGGGAGACAGTCCCTGACTTTTGGGTCCCATGTGTACCCCAAATTTTACAGTTGCCTGCAGACGGGGCATGCCTTAACCTCTCCCCTTGACACTGCTCAAACTAGCTGTCCCTGCTGAACCCGGCCGCCCCCTCTCCCTCCTCCTTTTCCTCCCCCAGCCAGTATCTGCCCAACCCAGCCTACCACAAAACTGACCCCAGTAAACACCTTGCTCTGGCACCAAACCCAAATATTTTCTGTTCCCCATGTCTTGTGCAAGTTTTCATAGGTGTTTGTGGGGTTCCTTGATGTCTCTCTACCCTGTACCCCCTTTCACAAGCAGGACCCTCATTGCTAAAAACTAGGGTGCACACAGAGACACATGATTGTTAGCGGTCACCGTTTTGGGGGTCTGTCCACCACGTACCCCAAAGTGTTCATAGATTCATAGATGTTAGGGTCGGAAGGGACCTCAATAGATCATCGAGTCCGACCCCCTGCATAGGCAGGAAAGAG
>NW_005841841.1:829436-829706 GCF_000455745.1 Alligator sinensis | reverse complement strand
ATCTAACCTCCTCTTGAAGACCCCCAGGGTAGGGGAGAGCACCACCTCCCTTGGGAGCCCATTCCAGACCTTGGCCACTCTAACTGTGAAGAAGTTCTTCCTAATGTCAAGTCTAAATCTGCTCTCTGCTAGCTTGTGGCCATTATTTCTTGTAACCCCCGGGGGCGCCTTGGTGAATAAATACTCACCAATTCCCTTCTGTGCCCCCGTGATGAACTTATAGGCAGCCACAAGGTCGCCTCTCAACCTTCTCTTGCGGAGGCTGAAAAG
>NW_005841841.1:827796-829426 GCF_000455745.1 Alligator sinensis | reverse complement strand
AGGCCCTTAACCATACGAGTGGCCCTTCTCTGAACCCTCTCCAGGTTATCCGCATCCCTCTTGAAGTGCGGCGCCCAGAATTGCACGCAGTACTCCAACTGCGGTCTGACCAGCGCCCGATAGAGGGGAAGTATCACCTCCTTGGATCTATTCGTCATGCATCTGCTGATGTACGATAAAGTGCCATTGGCTTTTCTGATGGCTTCATCACACTGCCGACTCATGTTCATCTTGGAGTCCACTAGGACTCCAAGATCCCTTTTCACTTCTGTGCCACCCAGCAGGTCATTCCCTAGACTGTAGGTGTGCTGGACATTTTTCCTCCCTAGGTGCAGCACTTTGCATTTCTCCTTGTTGAACTGCATTCTGTTGTTTTCTGCCCACTTGTCCAACCTATCCAGGTCTGCTTGCAGCTGTTCCCTGCCCTCCGGCGTGTCCACATCTCCCCATAGCTTTGTGTCATCTGCAAACTTGGACAGAATACATTTCACTCCCTCGTCCAAGTCGCTGATGAAGACATTAAAGACCTTGTATAGGAGAGATCGAGTGGACAAAAGGGGCAGAGGTGTAGCTCTCTATGTCAAGGAAAGCTATGCATCCCTGAAAGCTGACATTGGCACCCAGGGTGGACAACTAGAGACCCTCTGGGTTAAAATCCATGGGAACACAGCACAGGGGACACAATGGTGGGAGTCTACTACAGACATCTGACCCAGGATCAAGAGCTTGACCAAGAGTTCACCAGGGAATTGGCTGAGGCTGCATGCTCCCGGTGCATGGTTGTCATGGGAGACTTCAATCACCCTGACATCTTGTGGGAAGAGCACTCGGCCAAATCCGAATGGTCTCAAAGCTTTCTCATATGTGTGGATGAGCTCTATATTTCTCAAAAAGTCTTCAGGCTGATGAGAGGTAAAGTGCTGCTCGACCTCGTACTGGCAATGGGGGATGACCTAATCAGTGACCTAACAATTGAAGGGAAGCTGGGTGACAGCGACCATGAGCTGATTACCTTCACCATCCACCATAAAGCTGGCAAGTCAGTCAGCAATACAGAAGTCCTCAACTTCAGGAAAGCTGACTTTAACAAGCTCAGGAGGTTTGTCAGTGAGTCCCTAAGAGATCACGGCCCAAAGGGGAGGGAAGTTCAGGATGAGTGGTTGCTCCTTAAGGGAGCTATCTTGGATGCATAAGCAGAGTCGATCCCATCTTGGAGAAAAGGCAGCAAAAGGGCACAGCAGCCTCCTTGGCTCAGCAAGGAATTAGCAGACCTCCTGCATCTAAAAACAAATACCTACAAAGGATGGAGGATGGGATCCACCTCCAAGGAGGAATATTCCGGACTGGTCCAGACCTGTAGGGTGTGAACCAGGAAAGCCAAGGCTGCGACTGAACTCCAACTAGCTAAAAGTATCAAGGACAATAAAAAGTCCTTTTTTAGATATGTGGGGAGCCAGAGGAAAAGCAAGGACAACATTGGACTCCTGCTAAACCAGATGGGACAACTGACAACCAACGCCCAGGAAAAAGCCAACTTGCTAAATCTGTACTTTGCATCATTTTTTCACCAGTTCCAAGGGACGCCCCTGCCCATTACAGGATGGGAAGGCCTGGGTGAGGGAGATTCCTT
>NW_005841841.1:809248-826448 GCF_000455745.1 Alligator sinensis | reverse complement strand
GCCCTTAGCCATATGAGTGGCCCTTCTCTGGACCCTCTCCAGGTTATCTGCATCCCTCTTGAAGTGCAGTGCCCAGGATTGCACGCAGTACTCCAACTGTGGTATGACCAGTGCCCGATAGAGGGGAAGTATCACCTCTTTGGATCTATTCGTCATGCATCTGCTGATGTACGATAAAGTGCCATTGGCTTTTCTGATGGCTTCATCACACTGCCGACTCATGTTCATCTTGGAGTCCACTAGGACTCCAAGATCCCTTTCCACTTCCGTGCCACCCAGCAGGTCATTCCCTAGGCTGTAGGTGTGCTGGACATTTTTCCTCCCTAGGTGCAGCACTTTGCATTTCTCCTTGTTGAACTGCATTCTGTTGTTTTCTGCCCACTTGTCCAACCTGTCCAGGTCTGCTTGCAGCTGTTCCCTGCCCTCTGGCGTGTTAATTTTCCTTGACATGTCCTGACCTAGCAATCCTTCCCAATTTCTCCTCCTCTCTGATGATCAGCACCCTGTTTTTGCAAGCAGGTCCCCCATTGCTAAGAACTGGTGTGTGCTCAGTGTTAGGCATTCACACGTTCCCCAACTTTCACCTCCCTGGGCTCCCCCAAAGTGTAAAGTCACCCGCAGGAGAAGCAGGCCTTAATGGCTCCCCCTGACACTACTGAACCTTGCTGTTCCTGTCATTGTTTCCTCGTGTATCCCCAGCAGCTCCTGCCTGACCCAGCCTGCCCCAAAAATGACCGTGGTGAACACCTTGTTCTGGAGCCAAACCCAGATACTTTCTGCTCCCCGTGTCTGGTCATGGAAGTTAACACAGGCATTTGCGGGGAAAGAGAGTTTCCTGAGCTCTCCCTAGCTTGCACCCCCTTTTGGCAAACAGGTCGCTCATCACTGAAAACTGGGGTGAACACAGTGACCCAGAATTGCTAACGCACAGCAAAATTGGTGCTCCTCCATGTACCCTGAAGTGTAAATTTCCCTCAGGCAAAGCAGACCTTACTGGGTCCTCTTGAAACTTCCTGACCTAGGAACCCCTTTCACTCTCTCCTCCTCTCTGTCGACCAGCACCCAGTCTTTGCAAGCAGGTCCCCCACTGCCAAGAAATGGGGTTTGCTCAGCACGAGGCATTTGCATTTGGTCTTCAACTTTCAAGTCCCCAGGGCCCCCCAAAGTGTACTGTGGCATGCATACTGGCCATACAATAATGGGTCCTGCACACAGTGCCAGATGTTTTTCTCACCCAGCACACAGTGTTTGCAAGCAGGTCCCCCATCGCTGAAAAATGGGGTTTGCTCACTGTTAGGCATTCATACTCAGTCTCCAACTCTGGTGTCCCTCAAGTGTAAACCAGCTTTGTGCCAGCTCAACCAAGATGCAGGTCAGAGCTTTTCACCTATGCCATAGAGATGCCAAGCAGAAATTAAACATCACCTGGGATGGAATCCCACTGACTGATCACCCAAACCCTGTGTACTTGGGAGTTACATTAAACCTAACACTTACCTTCAAAGCACATGTTGAGAAGATGAAAGGGAAAGCCAGTACCCACAACAACATACTCAAAAGTAGGTCACCTCAAAGTGGGGAGAGAACCCAGATACATTATGAACCTTGTGTTACTCCATGGCAGACAATGCATGTCCACTACAGGAATGATCAGTTCATGCCAAGAAAATAAACCCAGCTCTAAATGGAAACTTTCATGAAATAACAGGATGTCTAAAGCCAACGCTAAATGACAGCCTGTACTTACTGGCTGGAATTGTACCACCTGATATCAGAAGAAAGGCAACAAACAAAAAAGAAGGATCAAGGCAGATGGAAGACCCCAGGCATCCATTCTGCGGTCACACAGTAGTACCTGAATGGCTTATAGCACAAAAGAGTTTTGTGACCAGTGTTGCGCCATTGGACATGGTGGCTGACAGGACACGACTGAGGTTATGGAAGGAAAAATTATATGCAGTCAGGTGCTCTGAAATGGACCTGGAAGCCCAGGAGGGCCTTGCTAGAGGGGCTGATTTACAGTGTCCCCATAGTGATGCCTGAATCGCCAGCACACACAGACTGGAAGATTAAAAACAAACATGATCAAATGGAGCTACTCTAATGACATGAACATATGTGAGTGTGGGGCTGGGGCTGCAGGACGGTGACAGTACAGGGCCATGCTGGGGTCCTGGACCAGTGCAGTCTATGAAGTACCTGCTCATTTGCCAACTCCTTGGTGAGACTTGTACAAAGAAGGACCTCACTACAGCAACAGAAAGAGCCATTGCTTGTGCACGATTCTGGAAAAACATTTAGTTTATGACAAGAACACAAGAAGAATGCCAGATATACAGAGCTCAGACTTTAGCCCTGAGACACTGCTCTCAGTAGAATTTTCTCCCTGGGACCATAAACATTAACTGGCTAGCTTTTTCTATAGAACAAACTGTCAAGATCCAATGAATGATAGAACATGATACAAATAAAAACTAAATCAAAACTCAGGTGTGAATTTATCGTTTTATTAGCATTTCTAAATGCTGAGGTACAGTGGCTCTGTTCAACACCTTTGGAAATGAGATGCGTTAATTTAAGAAGTAAGATATCTTCTCCACAGTATTATGTGTATTCTGGACTAAAACAGGGCACTAATCTATCAACTAAGGCCAACGCCATTCAGTCCTAATTACTCTGTGTTTGGGGGCTTGATTAGTCCATCAGCTGTGTATATGCAACAATCAATTACTTCAACTGATAGGATAATCGGGAACTGTCTCTCTAGATTCTCCATGTAGCAGAATAGTATAGTGTGTCTGCAGAAGGAAACACAATGTGTGCGTCTACATGTTCATTAATGTGTAGTGGTTACTGCACATTTAATTTAATACTTGTATAATCAAGTACTAAATAAATGTGCAGTAACCACAGTTACTGTGCAGCAGTGCCAGCGAATGCATTTTTACTAATGCTACTGTACAATAGCCTAATAATACTGCGTAACATATTAGCATTGTTTGTACCATGACATGCTATTGTGCAGTATTATTAGGCTACTGCACAATTAGCATCTGTATATCTGAAACGACCTTCAGATTATAGAAAAACTCATAAACATATTCTCTTCAAACCGGAGTTATTAAGAAAACAAAATATGTATTAAACATATTTATATTTGGTTTTCATATATACATAATTTAATTCAAATACATAAATTGTCTCTAACAAAGACAAAATGAGGTTAAAAAATAATCATTCCTTAGGAAGGTGAAGGAGAGTAAGAGCAAAGGCTAGGGTAGAATTGCTGGAAGGATATTTAGTAAATGAGATTATTTCTAATCAGATTATTTACTAAGCAATCAGAATGTGAACCACACACCTCAGAAAAATAAAAAGACACAACATAGACTGGCAAAGAATATTTCCTGGAAGAAGTGAAAATTTGTTTCTTTCTGTTCACTATTTCAACAGAACAGCCAGGCACAGAGAGCAGCTGATGACAACACATTCAGTGGAAGATTCATAGCAAGACACAGGGCTCTGATTGTGAATAGGTCAAAGGCAAAGGCATTAACCCTGGGTAGGCTAGGAGCACTGCACCTGCCTTTATCCTTGGTGCTTTACAGTAATCCTGTTCTCTCTCTCTTTTCTTCAGGACAGCTATATAATAGCTTCTTCTTCCTCAGACAGCTGTTTTCCTGGGAATTCATTTTATAATTGGATACTAACTCCATATAGAAATGGGCTCTTGAAAGCCTGTTCGTTCATATTTTAGATAAAATTCTCCCTTTAAAATGGGCTGGGTGACATAAGGTTGCCTATCTTTTCATTTCTAGGAACAAAAATATGCATTTCTTCAGGTAAGGGAGCCTCAGTCAGGTATAATCTCTTGTGTTCCTGAGCTTCAGTGGTTTGAAAAAAAACAACTATGCATTTTACCAGGGGTTGGCAGCATATGGCTCACAGGCTGGATCTAGCACATGGAGCTGGAGCACTTTGCCCAGGGGTGGGCAAAATATAGCCCATATTTTGAATCCAGCCTGCCAAGGAATTTTATCTAGCCCATGGTGGGTGTCTTGGCATGGGGCGGGCAGCATGGGTTGTGGTGCCTGCAGCCAGTCCTGCCACCCTTGGGCAAGCAGCAGGGCTGGGGTGTCATGGTACCCAGACTCAGCCTCCCAGCAGCCCCTGTGGTGGCAGTTCCTTCTGGCTGCTGCTGCCAGTGTTGCTGCCACTGCCAGACCAGGCCCCGCTGCCTGGTCACCTCTGCCAAACCACCTACATCCACCACTGAGAGCGCCAGAACAAATTGGCAGGTGGACAGGGTCTCCATGGAGACTGACCCGGGATCCCTACGAGCAGGGCATGCTTGGCTGGGCAGGTGCGATGGGGCTGCAGGTGGGCAGGGAGTGGCATCCTGGAGTGGGGCAGGTGGGTGAGGTCAGAGTTGGGGCTGGGATTGGTGGGCAGTGACAGTGTGGGGCCATGCTGGGAGCAGATTGCAGCTCTGCCCTGGGCCCTAGCCCCACACTGTCACCAACCCATGATCCCAGACCCGCCCACCCATCCTGCCACCAGATGCCACTCCCTGCCCACCCACAGCCCCATTCTACCCACCTGACCAAATGCCCTGCCTCACCTCCATGGAGACCCTGCCTACCCACTCTGTCTGGAGCCCCCAGACCAGTCTAGTAATCTACCATTTAGGGAGTTTTGCTGAGCTGTTGTGGGCAGGTGTGGGAGGGAGGGGGCTGCTGACCTGGTGCAGTGGAGGATGATGCTGACTCAGCTTGCACCAGCTCACCAAAACTCCCTAAGTGGCCGTTCAGCCGAAATAATTGCCCTCCTCCCTTTCCTGGCTTTTCCTGTGCTGCTGCTCATGCCTGTGCCAAGGCTGAGCAGCAAGCAGCTAGGCAAGGTGTGCTGGGGCTAAGCAACTTCCATCTGTGCCTGTGGCACTGTTGCTTCTTCCTGCCCCTCCCCAAGACTGCAACATGGGCTCAGCTTCCAGCCAGTAGGGAACTCCACTAGGCTGGACAGCTTCCAACTGCATCTGTGCCATAGCTGTGGGAGGGTGGGGGGATGAAGAGAAGGGCAGGGAGAAGATATGGCAGTGCAGGCACAGCTTCCAGCTGCCTGGTCCTGTTGCAGCTCTCCACTGGCTGGAAGCTGGTTCACACCCTAGCCAGGAAACAGGGTACTGGGAGAAATGGCAGTGGTGTGGGTGCAGTTCCCAGCTTCCTGGCCCGACCTAGGTGCAAAGAAGCCCCCTGCTATCAAAGCCACTCAGCCCATGTCAGACTGGAACTGGGGTGTTCTGACCCACAGGTTGAAAAGGTTGCTGGCCTCTACATTAAACCACATGAACATCTGTCTATTACAACAGGCTCTTATTAACATCAGTGCAATATGCTCTACTATATTGAGCATAAGAAGCACACATAACGTTACTATTATTTGTATTACAGTAATACTTGGAGGCCTCTGAGATCAGGGTACTGTACTAAGCAGTAAGAAACCGTCTGTGCCTAAGGAGCTTATTGTCTAAGTGCATGGGCAGGTGGACAAGTTATCATGTGTTAAACTTATGGCATGTCAACTAGTCTGTATTAACTCCTCATGTGCCTGGTCTTACCCCACTGTAAATGCAAGGTAGCTTTCTCCATTTTCACTGAAGGACAAGTTGCCTTCATATTTACCACAGGGTTAAAAACACACCCAATAGTATGAAAATGAAATGAGATTATATACGGTGTTCTGTTTTAGGGACAGGACAAAGTACCTGAAAAATTGTGTGCTGCTATGCATCTCACTTCAAAGGCTGCAAGCCATTGAGGCATACAAGCTTCATCCTTTGGTCAAGCAGAAATACCAGGGAGGACATTGCCACACTGAAAGGGCACATGCCTAAGGCCAAAATCATTGTACTTTATCAAAAGAACAAAATCATCTCAGCTGATAGGGTTAACATGGTTAAAGCACACCAGTTTCTAGTATTTACAAGTACTATCCTGCTGCAGAGTAAATTAGTTTAGTCCAGCCTAATAGGGGTACACGTGTAGATGCTGAGACATTTACTGCCTAGCTAATTAATCTACTGCACAGTAAGCACCTTGTGTACATGTGCCCAGAGCAGGTTATGAGAAGTGTCCTGATGAGCTGCTGATAGCTCCTAAGAGAAGGAGGACACCACTTTGCTCCCTCTTGGGCATGCTCAGAGGAGAAAACAAGTGTTGCTTCCTGAGTCAGGATGGTAAAATTTCATTTGTCCCAAATTCAGCTGCTGATGCTATGTTAAAGTTACACCAATTCAAGCAAGGGTTATTTTTTATCCCTTTTCTGTAGGTCATTGCAGGGTATTGCTAGTCTGCTCCGAGTAGATAAATGCTGTATTTTCATTCCTCCAGCATTCTCTGCCCTTCCTACTCCTTTGCTCAGTAGGCAAACTTTCAACCTGCCTGAAGTCTACTGCCCAGGGCAGTGGTGCTGGCTCCAAGCCAATGCACTCTCCTTCCCCTACCGGGTGTGACCCCACTACACCCTGACCACTCTGAGTACCCAGGTGCAGCTCATCAATTTGCTGCTTGCTCTAGCACAGTGGTTCTCAACCATTTTTGTACCAGGACCCATTTGTAAACATTGATGGCCAATCTTAAATTTAAAAACAGAAATCAACATCAACAGGAAAACATTAACAGTAATATCAACACGTGGCCCTCCATTACTCCCAAGTGACACTTCCAACCTGCTACCCTCCCTACCCCCAGCCCCCCATGTGTGGGGCAGGGGGTGGGTATGTGGGGCAGACAGTGATACATAGAGGGCTGCACATGCCCCTCCAGATTTGTGCATGTACACATGACTGCAGCCTGGTCATAGGCAGGACCTACCTCTGCGGCCCAGCAGGCAGGAGTCAGTGAGGGAGGAGGTGGACCAGGGCAGTGAGACTTGTTGCTGCCGTTGGGACCCCTGTGCCAGCTACGCCACCAGCAGCACAAGGAGTAATGGGGGAGGGGGAGGTGCGTTACCCTCACCTCCTCTCACTGCCAGCTGTTCCCCTCAGGCTGCCCATGCTGCCTGCCACCCTTCTTCCACTCCGGGGTAGAGCTGTGGCCTCAGAAGAGTGGCTGGTGGCAGGTGGAGATGAAGGCAGTGTGCTCCCCCTGCCCGTTACGTCTTATGCTGCTGATGACATGGCTGGTGCGGGGGTACTAGCAGCAGTCTCTCGCTGCCTCACTCTTCCTTCCCACGCTGGCTCCCACCCATTTGGCCATGGAAGTGGCTCCTGCCTGTACCAGTCCAGCCAGGATGCAGCCCTATGCCCACTGTGAGTGCAGAAATCTGAGTGGGCACATATCTCCTCTCATTCCCCCCAGCCCCAAGCAGTCCCTTGCAGGCTGGAACTCTGCCAGTCTGCAAGGGGAAATGCACAGTTTCCCACATTTTTATCTTTTAAAGGAGAAAAATCTGTGCTTTTCTGCATTTTTCCATGATTGTACGTGACCCTTTCACATATTCTTGTAACCCATTTTGATCATGATCCATGGGTTGAGAAACACTGCTCTAGCACCCCTGTACACTTGGCTGGCTGTCCCTTGGTACAAGGGGAGTAGTTAAAAAGTCGATTAATTACTAAAGAGCATGGGCAATTGGATTTTAACACTGGGAAACCATTTCTTGCCCCACCCACCCCACCTCTCCCCACAGCTGCCAGCTACTACTCAGCCATGCCTCAGTTTACTCTCCCCTGAGATATTCATTTGAACTGAACTGCTATTCATCTGAAATGGCTCTGCCAGCAACCTCCTTACCTAACCCATGCAGCAAGCCTGCTGGGCCTCAGCTCTGCCCTGGTGTAAGTGCTAGCCCAATTCCTGCACCAGTGTGACATGCAGCCAGCCTGCTGTTTCTCAGCTTTGCCCTGGTGTGAGAGCTAATCCAAATCTCCCCCAACACAAACCCAGTGAAACACATGCAAAATGTTGGTCCTTTATGTGATTTTTTTCACTCCTTTTTCTTAACATCTCTCTCCTGCCTGTTCACTTTAAACATTTTTTTCAAGACTTTTCCCCTCCCACCTGTGGCTCCTGTAGGTTGTGGACTGAGGGAAGCCACATGGTTACTTCTTCACCTCTGAGCTAAATGCCACCCTCCTGTGACAGGTCTCATCCAAAGGGTGACCTCAAAAGGCTTGCTTGAAGGCTCATCCAGCACCTTCCCAGGCTCCATTATGCTTCTACTCCTCGGTTTGCTTGTCTGTCATCCCTTGCTGGGATAAAGTCTCCAAGGGAGGTTGCTTATGACCTTAAAACAAAAGGGCAGTCAATGGAACTGCATACTAACCAGGTTAAGTCTTGAGTGCCACCCCTAGCTGGTGCCTCCATCCCCTCTGGCTGTGGCCCCTGCCCCTGGCTGTGGCCCTTCTCACTGTGGAATCAGCCCCCTAGCTGTAGCTCCTCCCCACTCAGGCTCCTGTCTCTTGCAAATAAGATAAGAATAAATAAAAAGAGAAAAATCACAGTGTGCAGGACACACTACTCTGTGGCCTCTGGACCTCCCTTCACAGCCACTCCCAGTGCACTGGTTGTTATAAACCAGTGGTCACCAACTGGTTGATCGCAATTGACCAGTCAATTGGGGAGCCTCTTGCAGTTGATCTGAGGCTGGGGAGGGCTGAGTGTGCGGGCGGTGGGAGGATCAAACCTGGGCAGCTTGTCCAGGGGCACAAGGGGCTCCTGCCTGTGTGTGCACCCTGGCAGAGGCTCTGGGGGGCAAGTACCACCCCCATCTGTGCATGGCAAGGCGGCTGCCATTGCAGGCTGGGTTTTGCGCCCCAAGCCCTGCAGCAGCTGGCTCGGGAGCGGCCCAACACCGCGTACACCTGCTGTCACTGCAGGCTGGGGCCGGGGCAGTGCCAGTCTCTTTCCGGCAGGGGTGTTGGGCCGGGCAGCCCTTGGCCTGGGCAGTGGGAGTGGGCCTTTGTTCCTTTTCCCTGTGCCATTTGGCTGTCTTCCTGGTTTCAGGCCTCTTCTAATATCCCCAGGCCACGGGGTGACGGCAGCACTCTGCTGTTCACCACTTGAAAGGTCGTACAGGGAACTGACTATAACTATTGTTACCCACATGGACGTGCCAAACAGATACTGTCTGTTAAGTGCTGCCACTGCTTTTAATACTTCCATGGCCCATTCAAATATGACTGTTCCTATTCTTCTGACAGACTTGTCTACATCAATGCCTATCCATTTCACAGGCCCTGCTAAACTGAATAACTGAATACCACCTATAGTTTCCTCCAGCTCACAGTGAAGTTCAAGTTGCCAGCTGCAATTGTGGACCCAAATCTACCAGCCTGCCATACTCAGATAAATTCAAGGGGAATATCTGAAGTTCTGAAAGCAGTGTGGTAATTCCTGCACCCCGGTGCCATACCTAGTTCTCTCTCATGCCTAAACTTTCTCTAGGTTCTCATTAAAGTTCAAGGGCCCATCTCCCCCAAGTCAGTTTTGTGCCAAGTCTCTAACCTTCAATTCCTCCTAGCCCCAAACCTGTTGCCCTTTGGATGAGGGTGGAACTTGTCTTTTTCTTTCTCTGGATCAGCCTTATCAACTTGGTCTCTCCCAACACTGCTGCCACCTCTCTGGACTACTGCTACTGATATTGCTGCCACCCTTTTGCTTTGCTTTTGCTTCTGTTGCTAAGGTGGAGGCTGGTTCCTAGTGGCAATTTTGTTACACCTCTCACCCCACAGGAGTGATACAGTCCCAGCTTCTGTTCACGGTTCTGCTTGCCAGGTCATTTAGTGGCAAGTCACAGTTCCGTGGGTCTAAGCCTCAACCTGAGTCTGCCCTGAAATTGTTCTAACTTTTATGCATGGACGACTGGTGCCTCTTGAGTCTGGGGAGGCACCTGCAGAAGCTGGCAGCAGTGGCGGGGACAGGGCTGGCGAGCACCTGCAGAAGCTGCTGGCAGAGTTGGTGGCAGGGACGGCCCTGATGGGCAGGGGCACATGCCCCAATGTGCTCACCCTACCAGTTGCCTATGCTTTTATGACAGCATAACATTCTACAATTTTAAAATGTTTTAAAGGTAACCTGTAACAGCACCCTTAAGTGTCACTGTCAGCATTTCTTAAACTCTTATAAACCAGTCTTAAGTCTTACTATGGTCTATCGATTCTTTCTCTCTTCTTTCTTTTTGTGGTCTTTCTTCTCACTAGACCTCTTTCTTTCTTCACCGAAGGGCTCATCCAATAGCTGCTGAAGTCAGTAGAAAAGATTCCTATTCCTTTCAGTCAGTTTTGGATTGGGTCCCTTAGTCTCTCTGATACTCTCTTCAAGCTTTCTGACCCTCACTCACTAATGAAATGCTTTAGTGTACCCTATATTTTTAATCCCTTCCACTCACACCATTGATTCTCCCAACTTCCTGTCATGGCTATTTCTCAATGCCTGGTTCAAGCTATTGCCAACCTTATGTATCTATCACCAATTCTTGTTCACTGTGAACACTATCAGGTTCAGATTGCCACTATCTCTCGATGTGTAAAAACTTTATATCTATTTAAAATATGCTATAAGCAATCTATACGTCACAGCCATTCCTCTATGCATTTAGTAACTGGTAGAACAGACTCATATCAGCAGCAGTACATTGTAAATTTGATTTAGAAAGGTGCTCAGATATGATGACAAGGGCCATAGAAGTTCATAGAAAAATAGAATACGTCAGTGACTTCTAAGAACAAATCACCAGTATGCACTAGAAAGAATCTATATAACCCTGAACAAGGTTCAGGTTTTCTAACATTTTACACAAGATTGTATTCAGTATCTAGGGACATAAATTGTAGAATTTGAAACATCTCACCTTTAAAAGTCAGAAATAACCTACTCTTGTATATCAAAACCATGAATGGCAATTTTCATCAAATTACCAGTAAAAGTTGCAGAATTAACACCAGAGTTTAGTCAGGAACTAGTTCAACAAAGTCAGCAGTGTTTCAGCCCTCATACTAGTAACCTTGATTCACCTACAAAAATATAGTAGAGCAGAAACGTAACCAATGCTTTTGGTGATCAGTTTTGAGTTTGTGTGGGCCTACACAAAAGCTTATGCACCTCTGAGCTCCATGCCTGGCCTAAATAATGTGTCTAAGAAATCAGCAGGTGAATGGGGATTATTTTTCAGGTAAATTATCTTCCAGATTCTGGTGGCAAGGAGCTTCTGTTATACCACTTTAGGACCTTGTCACACTTTACACTTAGGGCATATTTTATTTAGAGGGTAGTAAGCTTTACTATATGTTAAAAAAATTCTGAGCAGTCACACAGCAATGCTTACTGCTTACTAGGTTCTAAATTAAACATATTCTAAGTGCTGGAGCCCTTGAAGACTCTTGTGTCTCCTGATCATACTACCTCTGGGAAGCAGTTGAACATTAGCTCAGCATGTGTTAGGTAATACAATCTGTAGATACTCCTCAAAGGGAAAAGTTCTAAGTTTGCTACACTACAATGGCACTTAGCACGTATTTTACTGCCTGAATGCTTGCACGTGAGCCTTTTCATTGCAGTTTACATGTCCTAAGTGTAATATGTGATAAGGTGTTTAGAGGCTAAAGTTGCCTTCAAGGATCTTTACAAAAGGCCCTTCAAAACTGTCCCACCCTTCCCCAGTTCTATATGGGCATGTTCATTACTACATGTAATTGTCTACATGTTTATTAATGCACAGTAGTTACTAAGCATTTAATTTAGTACTTGCTTAATGAAGTAACTTAAAGAGCAGTAACTAGTTACTGCTCAGTAACACCAGTGAATGTCCTTTTAGTCATGGTACTGTGCAATAGCCTAATAATACTGCGCAGTAGTGTGCTAGTACTGCCGGTGCTATTACGTGGTACCGTGCAGTGTTATTAAGCTACTGTGCATTAAGCATCTCACCTAGATGCACCTAATAATTTGCTGCCCAGGGACTTCACGTAGCGCATCACTCCATGTCATACAAAGGGTACCAACCCACCTTTTCATGTCTCTCATATCATCATGCTGCCTGCATTGTGGAGTGGAAAAATCCTATTTGTGTTGCATGAGAAACCTCCACACCCACAGCAGAGAGGCCTGAACTTGTTCAAAAGCTTAAGCAGGAGACAGGACTTTGCACAAAACATCATTCTTGTAAGAAAATTTCACCCAGTCTGAAATGCCATGACCCTATAGCTAAGCTGAAGGTATGAATGTAAACAGGTATCTGGGAGGATATGGCTAAATAACTTCAGGGTTTGTCTGCTGACTAAGTGAAATCAAACAAAGCCATGTATTCATATTGTAATCCTTGTTATTACAATTCATGAACCTATTTCATTTTAAACAAAAATCCAATATAAAAATGGGTCTCGAAAACAAAAAAGTAAGTAGAATCGAAAAATGGAAAGACCTGATGTTTGCATTAAGCTTAACAGTTGAACTACAGTTTAGGATGTGTACAATTTAAGATAGTTTCTAGTAGAATGAACAGATCAAAAATCAGTTACTCATTTAACTTTCACAGCAAAGGTATCTGCTCTTACCTATATCATGTGCCTGCCTGGCCTTTGTTAAGCTTGCTTATTGTGTATACCTGAAAATCATGCTTCTTTTATATTTTGTATTTTAAAAATCCTTCCATAACTGTTGAATTATGGCAAGTGCCTTTTCTTTGTTTTTGTACAGAATAAGTAATAATGGGGTCTGTTCTTCAATTGGTTATTTTGGTGCTATTGTAATACAAATAATTACAATAATTACAATTTATTACTATTGCACTGTTTTATTGAATAATGTATTGAATTCAAAGTGAACAATTCTGTTCAATTCTGTTGCCATATTTTAATTCCTTTATTTTTTGTAAATGTTAATTATGGCAATATTCTGATGTAATTCATGATTGCAGTTGGAAATCTTTTGATTACCCGTAACTTTTCTCACTGGAATATGTCAATTTGGCAAAAGAAAACCTCTTCCCCAGAATATATCAGTTTTGAAGAAGCTTTCATCAGGAAGGATTTATCCATTTTACAATGGCACTATGTATCAGAACTAGGCCATGGAATTGAAAATAGTCTAGTAACTCTGCCTGATTCTGAGCAGAAACCTGAATTTCCCAGGTAAATGCCATGACTCCCAAGCTAACAGCTATTCTGGAATTTGTGGATGACTACTTATGGAGCCAGTTGGTAATGGTGGCACCATTCCAATTGGCATGAATAAACCAGTAGTCCTTGGACCATGAAAAAAGAGAGATTGGCTGTGTAGCCCACCAATTAGGACAATCACTTTGCATATGGGAGACCTTGGTTTGAGTTCAGGATCTAATGAGCAATTCATTTTTATGAAGTGAAATTATTCCAACAGGAGATATCAAAAAAGACTTGAAAGAATAGAACATGAACTTGGGCCTGATTTTCTGTCATCCCAAGTAAGTGTCCTCATCACTAGGCTATTGGGTACTCTGAGGCTGTTCCCTCGGGCAGCTTTTTATGTGAAAGAAGCTTCATAAGAAGGTTTTGTCTCCATATGGAATGGGAAAATGTTGATGTCTTGAAGCATTTTGCAGGATAGGAAAATAATTTCCTGCCCGGCTTTATGCATGAGGTATAGTGTTATCCTTTTATACATTTCTTATCATTTCCTTTTACCATCCCAAATATCAACTGAGTCCCTGAAAAAAATCTCTATACTTATCTACTGGTCTTGACAACTAATCCTTAATCCTAAAAGTAAGCATAACTTTAAGAGAGCTTTCCAAGATGGAAAACCGCCCTTAAGTAATTGAATATTGTGCTTCAGTTTGGTTTGAGGCTTCCTCTTCTACCGTTTTGATTTTGGCACATACTGGGCACAATGCCTGACAATTGTAGACAGCAGCAAACTGCACTGCTCCAACATGAATGCTAGCTCCTGAACCAGAAGCAATGTAGTCACTCACAGTCATGCATCAGAACTGGTCACCCCAGCTACAGCAATGTATGGATATGTATACTGCTTCCAGTTCATAAGGCAGTTCATATGGACAAGAGTAGATTGTGAGTGTGTGTCATTACTTGGCACGGTAAGCTTGCCATGTGGACATGCCTCCTGTGTGCCTTTGTTTGTCAGTCAAGTCTGGAACAGATAAAGTGCTTGATAAGGATGGACTGATTTTTGTATTTGCAAATCTTCCAACATGTTTTAACACGCAGTGCTCATATTGTAATTGTTAGAATTCAAATAAATGTAAATTGATGAAATTTCAGTTTTGTGGAAGGTTGTGATGCTCACTAAGATTATAGGATCATAGAAAAGTAGGGCTGAAAGGGACCTCATGAAATTATCTAGTCCAACTGAAAAAAGCAAGTCCCCCACTACCACAAAGTGTTGAGTTTCCTGGATGAGCCTGACCTTTGGAAACCTCCTCTCATGGTCACGTTGGAGTGTGCTCTACTGGAGTGTAGTCAAGTTTGTACAGTATATCACGCATCAACATGAAAGAATATTATATCTATATGATTCTAGCAAAACTGAAGACTTCATATTTTTATATCAAATATGGACACTACTATAATGCAATTGTGGCATTACAGGACCACATTTATCCTCCTTTTCCTTTGTCGTTTTGCCTTTTCCCCCACATGTAAATAAATACAATGCACTAAAACAGCTAGATTGCATGCAGTCAGTGTTTTTCTCTCTTATTTTAGGGATTTGTAAATAGAATTACTTTAGTATCTAGGTATCTGTCTCCTTACATCAAATCAAGAGCAATAGTAAAGTCTCTAATATTAAAGTCCTCCTCCTACATACTGATGTCACTAGAAAGGTCAGGCTAACAAATAAAGCGGGTTAAAAATATTACAGAAAATAGAAGAGAAGGTTAAGCCAAACAAAAAGGCTTACTAAATGGGTTCTATAATTCTGGTGCCCTTTACAGAGGCTGCTGAAGTTGTAACATTTAGAAGGTTACAATACAACAACGCAAATGTCACCAGGGACACTTCAGGTTAGATGAGTGGAGGTGTCAAGCCCTGTTTTGGGGGGGGAGGGGGTTGGGGGGTTGTTTGGTTGCTTGGGTTTGTTTTTTTTACATATGTAGGCATTCCAATCTACTCTGAAAACAAACCAACAAACAAAAGACCCAGTTGTTTTAAACAAAACCAGATGTTGAATCTGGATGTTTGCAGTATTTCTATGTGACTCATTGGGAATTTGACTCTTTCCTTCTCTTTCTCTGTCTCTCTCTCCTTCCTTCCTTCTCCATGGAGCCTGACACGCTGGGAACCTGACTTTCCTTCTTTCCTTGTGGAGCATAACACACTGGGCTCCTGACCGTCCTTCCTTCTTTCTGGAGTATAACACATTGGGATCCTGACTTTCCTTCTTTCCTTCCTGAGCATAGCACATTGGGAACTTGACCTTCCTTCCTTCGGGAGATAACAAACTGGGATCCTGACTTTCCTTCCTTCCCTTTCCTTGTGGAGCACAACCCCCTGCGAGCCTGCCCTTTCCTTCTCTCCCCTTCCTTCTTGGTGGAGCCAGATGCCTCGGATCACCTCTACCAGCTTCAGGGACGAGTGTTTTCGGGCCAACGTGTTGCTGGCTGCAGATCTGTGGGCCACTCCCCCAGGGCACTTCTCCCGCGGCTCCAGCAGGAGCCCCTTCGGCCCCACCTCATCGCGGCCCCTGCCCAGAGGGCAGAAGGCGGCCCCAAGCGCGGGCGGGGCGTGCGATCCTGATTGGCGGGAGCGGGAGCGGGGCGGGGCGGGGGGCGGTGCCGGGAGAGCCCGGCCGGGCAGGGCAGGGCAGGGCCGGGCGCGGAGCCGTGCCTGCAGCCCAGCCCTTTGCAGGCGGAGGGCGAGGAGCCCCGCCGGCTATCGCCGCCTGCAGCGCGCGGGGCAAGCCCGGGGGGTGGTCGCCCCCCCACCCCGGGTGCAGGGCCCTGAGCGAGTCCCGCGGCGGGGGCAGGCGGGGGCCGGAGCCCCGAGGCAGGCAGGCGAAAGGAGCCCTCGCGGCTTGCTCGAGCTGGGGCTGCTCTGGGCTTCCCTCCCGCCCAGCGCAGCCTGCCCTCTGCCTCCACCACAGCTGCCTGGCGGGAGGGCCCTGGCGCCCAGGTGGTGTGAGAGAAGAGGGAGTGGGTGTGCCCAGGTGCACAGCTGAGGAGGAGCGGGCAGTGTGCCCTTGTTGCCAAGAAAGCTGATGGCAAACTGTGCTGCATGGGTAGGTGTGATGCCCGCGGTCCAGGGAAGTGATTATTCCCCTCTGTTCAGCACATGTGGAGTACTGTGTCCAGTTTTGGGCCCCTTGCTACGGAAAGGATGCGGACAAATAGGAGAGAGTCCAGTGAAGGGTGACAAAAATGGTGAGGGGGTTGGGGCACATGACTTCTGAGAGGCTGAGGCAGCTGGGCTTATTTAGTGTGGAGAAGAGGAGACTGAGAGGGGGATTTAATAGCAGCCTTCAACTACCTGAAGGGAGGTTTGAAAGAGGATGGAGCTAAACTGTTCTCAGTGGTGGCAGGTGACAGAAGGAGGAGCAACCTTTTCAAGTTGCAGTGAGGGAAGTTTAGGTTAGGTATTAGGAAACATTTTCTCCCTAGGAGGGTAGTGGAGCATTGGGACAGGTTACCCAGAGAGGTGGTGGAATCTCCATCTGTGGTTTTTAAGACCCGGCTAGACAAAGCTTTGCCTGGGATGATCTAGTTGGGGATGGTCCGCCTTTGAGCAGGGGTTTGGACTAGATGTCTCCTGGGGTCCCTTCCAGCCCTCATTTTCTGTAATTCTTTGATTCCGTCTCCCCTGCTGGCAGACTGACATCAAGCTAACAGGACTAACTGCTCTGCTCTCTGCTTGAGGAAAGGGAGACCTAGTTAGCCTTGTTACTCTGAAGCCAAGTAGAAGGCAGGGTGGATTGAACCTTAAAGACTAACTGAAGTAGGTAGGTTGTTTGATCTATATCTGTCATCTGTCTACATACTTCAGCTCAAAATCTTGTGCTATAGGTAGATAGATATTGATGTAGATAGAGATCAGTGGGTGTATCTACACATAATTACGGGGCATTACGTTTATTACCTGTAATAACAGGTGCTAATTTAATGCACTGTAATCGGTTCTAATGCACATTAGTGCAATCAAACTCTCTTTTTGTGACTATTAATGCTCATTGGACTAATTTACTCAAGACAAGGGCCCCCCCCCCCCCCC
>NW_005841841.1:796974-809217 GCF_000455745.1 Alligator sinensis | reverse complement strand
AGTGATTATTCACAAAACACAGGCCCCCCCCCCCCCCCCAATCAGCGTGCAGAAAAAAGCCCATTGTCTTACAGTCACATACAAGGAAATCACATTAAATGCATTGTCTACCTTTGAGCTGTTGCTAAATGCAACATTTGCTCAATAATGGAAACCAATTATGCAACCAACAGTGCAGCCAACACTGAGCATGACTGTAAAACACACAGCACATGTTGGGCAAGCATAGGGATGGGAACCTTTTTTTTGCTTGTTTGTTTGGCCCTTAAAAATGGGTAGGTGTTTCTTCTGGAACTGTTACTAGGCCTGGATGTACTACTATACCAGGCCAGTACCAGAGGGGTCAGAGGCAACCCTGACATCCTCCTCTTCATGCCAAAAATGCTTGATTTTAGCTGCTGATGAGAACCTACCACAACAATTGGTTAAAAAGCCCATTTGAGTCAAATGTATGATAATACACATTGGGTTCAGTCTCCCTCAATGCTAACTCTTTTTCCAGTCATGGTGAGCCACTACACTGCATACATTTTGACTTCCTCTTCACTCCCACAGCTGAGCTGTGCCTTGCTTTCTCACTTTCAATGATTCCTGTTTCTTCACCAGCCTTAAATGTCTGGCAAACATCACCAAAGGGGGCCCCAAACAGTTCACCCAGAATCCCTCAGTTGGCCCCTTTCTCAGCCTGTCACATATGATTTGTGTGGCCCTGCCCTCCTTGAGGTGGAGCCAGACTTCATTGTCCTGTGCCTCACCTGCATATACACTTTTGGAGGATCCCAAGACTCATGACAAGAACATGCAGTAATTAGCACTTGGAACCTTTGTGGGGGGTATTTGGAATACGTACACATACCGGGCAGTGCTAAGCTGTGGCGTCACTATGGCTTTAAATGCTGTTGACTCTGCTGGGGTTCAACCCAGTAGACAATATGGTAAATCCATGAGCCTTTTGGCTTTGGACTAATATCATGAATAGTTTGTACTATATATAAATAGGTATAAAAGTGCTGCTTAAAAGTATGTTTATGGAGTACCTGTTCTGAAACTTGTAGCTGTTTCCAAAAAAGTAAAATGCATCAATTCTGGATGAACTAAGTCTATGGATACCTGTAGTAATTTGCCTATATGGTACATTTTTATTTCAAAGACAGTGGCCACATCTGTACAAGATGCTGACTGTGCAGTAGCCTGTTACTAGTGCGCAGTAGCGTTGCATGGCAGGAAGCATGACACAACACTACTGCACAGTAGTAACTAGCTACTGTGCAGTCAGCATCACCTAAAAGCCATTTGGTGACACTGCTGCGCAATAACTCCAGTTACTGTACATCCATTTAGTACTTGTTTATACAAGCTCTAAACGTCTGCGTAGTAACGACTGCACAGTCAGCATCTTGTGTAGACTCAGCCACGGTTTTCAGATTTGCTTCTCATTTCCATATGCTCAAGGAGAGCAGGGTCTGACAGTAAGGGAGGAAAGGGACTGCTGGAGGAAGGAGGAGAAGAGGCAAAGGGGAAGGGTGCTATCTGAACCCCCAAAATTTATTTTCCCTGCTGTAGCAGTGGAAAGGGCACAAATTCAAAGCCTCTAATAATTAGATTCTCGACCTGGAAATTATAACAAATTTATAAATTTTCCCTATGTAGAATCTAATTATTGGAGGAGCAGGGGGGTGAAAGATCAATTTCAGTACTGATTTTAAGTGAGGAACTTTAGTCAGGAAAAATAAAAGGTAATATTAGGTCAATATCAGTCAGTTCCTGTTTGGGCGTAAATGGACAGATAGTGAATGAAAACAAAATTAAACTGCATGGTAATAGGCAATAAAAGAGTTTAGTTTGGGAATCTTGTTTCTGAAAAAACTAGAATAGTAAGCACAGGATCTTAATGAGGACTGGCAAAGATATCCTTACTGGAACTTCTGTTTCTTAATACATCTCTTTCCCCTGCCCTGTGTTGCTCTCCCCAGCAGGAAAAAAACAAATGAAGAGACGAAAACCCTGTGTGGGGGTATGAAATAAATGCCTTTTGTTTAAGACTACAATTTCCACATGAGCAGGTCAAATTTATAGGAGAGTCTGAGTGAATCTCTGCTCTGACATCATGGCATGAAGTATTTTTGAATAATGACTTTGTATGGGGTGGTGGCACAAGTCTCATATATATTCTCTTGCTTGGCACTGGCCATGTGTACATGAGACACTGACTATGCAGTAGCATCATGTGGCAGGAGGTGTGATGCAATGTTACTGCGTAGTAATCTTGGACTGCTGAGCAGTCAGCATCACAAAAAAGCCATTTGGCTACTGTGCAGTAACTCTGGTTAATGAGAGTGTACTTGTTTATACAAGTAATAAATGACTGAGCAGTAATGACTGCGCAGTCAGGGTCTCATGTAGACATGGCCACTATCACAGAAACATCTGTTAAAATAGCTTCTTTTTTTTTTTCCTTTGGGAAGAGCTGTATTTGCTGGAAAGCTGGGTTTCTCCCAAACACTGGGCTTTTCTACACTTCATCCAGTGCGTCATGCAGTACTACAAACATGTGCTTTTGTTGAGCCTCATGACATTCAGAACTTTTAAATTTGCTTTGCAAAAATATATTATGCCTGACTAGTGCCACTAACACTAGATCTTGAATTTTTCAGGTATTCTCCCTAATGTAATGCAAACATTTGCAAATTCTGAAAATGCTGTGAAAGAGTGACCATACAAGTGTTTTGAATCAGAACTGAGAAATATTTATGGAAGCTGATTCGTTATTGGTAATGAAGTTTTCCAACTTCCTACCCAAACTAGGGGACTATTGTTAGTAATCTACACACTTTGGCTTATTCTGTGAAAAGTAAGCATAAATATAAAATACAATATAAATAATTACAGATATTTTAGTACATTAAATTATCAACATTATTGTCCAATAGGAAAAAAAAGAATTTGTACATATCTTAGCTGGTTGAAAATGCCCAAGCTTGCCTAATTTATTTATTTTGACAAAATGCCTGCTTATTTTTCTGATAGTCATCATTCTTTTATCATCCACAGAATCCCTTGATAGAATTAAAAACCTTCTTATATAGCGTTGATGGCATGACATTCAGAATGTAGTTTGTATGGTTCTAAAAAGATCTTGTTTGCCCTACGGAATATGTCTCAATCTGGTGTTCTTCTTTCCTAATTTAAAAAGCCATTTTGAAAGGTGTGATGAGCATTTCTTTTACCTATTCTAATCACAGACATCAATAAATTGCTTCAAGATGCTTATTCATTGGATTAATGTCTACTGGGCAGTCTGAAACAGAGCCAACCAGAAAACATCAAGACATTGTAATAATTGAAAACATGTCAGTAGGATTAAAATGATGAATAAACATAGCATAGGTACAAAAAGACTTTGCAATGAAAATTCTTCCACTGAGAAAAGTTAATGGTGAAAGATTTGGTGTTTACTTTTCTTATGACTTTGAAGTGGCATCAAATTAAAATATTGCTATTAGAAAACCTAATTATATACATCACAGTCATTGAAAATGTGCATTCATCATCCACAATACCACTTGCGGGTGGGCTCCATTTTTCTTATCACAATAGTCATGGGGTTTTGTTCCATTCTCCACTCCACAAGCTTCTAGTCTCCTTCCCCACTTTGACCCTCAGGACTTCCTGTACCAGTCCCAGGTTTCTGAACAACCACTCATAATCTCTTCCTTCCCCCATTCTAAATCTCCTTGTCCAGCCATTCCCAGTTCCTCTACCCTCTCCTTATCTCCAGTCTTCTTCCCAGGCAATCTCAGTTTCCTCCTCCACGCCTTATTCTCTCTCTCTTCTCTTTGGCCATGTTTGCTCTTCCATTGGCTCCTAGTCTTCCTACTTAAGTTTGTCATCCAGTTTCAGGGTCCTCATCTCTCCAGGCTCCACATTCTGTTTGCCCACCCAGTCTCAAGTCTAGTCTCCTTGTATCTCTTTTCTTGTATATCTCAGCTATTGGTTTCCCCTTCCATTCTCCTTGCCCTGACCCTACAGTCTCCTCCCAGTCTCCCCTATCCCATCTCAGCTTCCTCATACACCCTCTGGCTCTCAGGATTCCCCAGTTTTCCTCCCTGGCTTCTATATCTTGTTCCATCCACCACCTAGCTCCAGTGTCAGCCTCCATTCCAAGACAGCCTTAGGCTCCATGCCATTTCTACTACCCCAGTCTTCCTGACAATGTTGTTGCTCCTGTTATTGCACCCTGTTGTTGTTTCCTTTCCCTTCTGTCCCTTCCCCCCCCCCAGCCCCAAGGGAGTCATTGATAGTATTGAAGAGACTGGTTTCCTTTTCTCAGTTCCAGTATCCAGTCCCACCCCAACTCACAGCAGTACAGAGTAGCAATTTATAGACAAAGTCATACTTTAGTCCCACAGCCATGGATGGAAGGAGCATGCTCCATCTGGTCTTACATAATAGCTATGTAGGGAAGGAGTAATTTTAGTCACTGTGGAGATGATTCATTGGTCAGCACTGGGACCTGTGGGATGCTTGATGAACTCTATAGAGGTTTTAGTTGTTATGCTGCAGCAGATGTCTACTTAACATGTATGAAATGTATTTTAGAGGTTTATCCTTGAGCCCAGTTTGGATGGATTTCATTGGGATGGTAAAATGCACCACCAAATCTCTAGTTCCTGCTCCAAAGCGTAGGGGTGTTAGATCTTTCTTTTAAAAAAGTCTCCAAAACATTGTTAACATTATAAAACGTTGTCTTTTTTTTTCTCCAGTCTTGCTTTTAGAACTAGCTAAAGCATTTTGTCTGAAAATTTCCACAGGTCAGCCTGAGGAAGGCATATTGCACAGATCACTTTAGCTTAAGGAGCCCAGATTTAGCAAGCTTTAAGCAGCTGAAAACAGGCTTTTCTAATAGCAGGTGTTCGACAACATTAATGATATACAAGGCAATTCAGTGGCCTAGAGGCCTATTGAACTATCTTGGTTAAGGACAGTTTTTGTAACTAGTGGCACACAGAAAGGACTGATGTGGGTAATGTCACATCTGGTTGTTTTTATTCCCTAATTTGAGTGAGAAAGTTCTGACTGAAAAATGAATCAAATGGAAGTGATCTTTGGCATAAAATCTGAAGCACAGCCTGAATCTGCACTTCTGGCTAGGGACAGGCATTGCACATAAACTGGTTTAAACCTGTAACAGAACAGATGTTCAGTCCACATAAACCAGTTTGAAAATGGCTGAAACTGGTTTGAGATAAACCTGGTTGAATGTAGTATCAGACTTAACTGATTTGGGTCAAACCGGTTTATGCAACGTCTGTCCCAGACCCCTTGCTGGTTTAATTTAAATCAGAGGCAACCAGCATGCTCTCTGGGCTGGGCAGGGCTGTCTGCTCCACAGCAGGGCCGGCCCCCCCCCTTTTCTCCATGGCAAGAGCTCCAGCAGACTTGTAGGCACAGCAGGGTCTGCCTGGCTTCTCCCTGCCATACCCCCCACCCCCACCTCACTGCTCAATCAGGAACACCCCCCCACTCCCATCTCCCACTTCCCATAGCAGGGACCCTAGCCTCATGGACCCTAGGCATGGGTTATGCTAGCTAATGCCAAGAGGTGACTGTGTGTGTGTCTTTCTCCAATTTCACTGGGACAGGCAGACAGAACAGTGACTGCTTAGGGCTGTTTGGAGCTAATCAACAGGTCAGCAGGTAAGCTGTTTAAGAAGTCTGAAGTAATGGAGAGAGGCCATTGTTTTGCTAATCTGGTGATAAAGACTGTAATCACTGTCAGCCCTCAGCTGGGTCTCTTGCCTGTCAGTTTGCTGCAGATAGTATGATGAAGCAGGGAGGGAAATTGAAAAGCTCCATATCATCAACAGATGCATGCACTGCACTGCATCCCGCCTCCCCCGCACCCTTGCCTCAGAGTGCTAGCCTGGGGCTGGTGGCTGGCAACACTCCTGCCCCTTGAGTAGCTAGCAGGGAATAGCCTGGGACCATGCAGGCAGACCTCCCTAATAAGAGAGTCCTGCCGGAGCCTGGTCATGCCCCCCTCAGCTCAGCTCAGCTCCCTGCAGAAGGGAAGGGAGGGCTGCTTTAGCACGCCTCAGCTTCTAGCCTAAGCCACTGTAGGTATGTGCCTGAATTTTCTCAGTCCAGAGAGAATGTCTGTCCGATTTCAAATCATTTCAGCCTAGCCAGGTTAGACTAACCTGCAAAGACTGAATCAATTCAGGCGCGGGCTTTTTGAATATCTGTCACTAGCCCTAAAGACAACGTGGAAATACCTTGACCACTCTTGTTACTATGCCTCACAGGAGGCTGTTAGACCCACTGGGTGTGTCTACATGTTTACTTTAAGGTGCAGTAGCCTATTTTACTGCACATTAAAGCATCACGTTAAAAAATGCAATTACACTAATGAGCAGTAAAATAGGATACTGCGCATTGTGCCTCGGTACTGTGGTAGGACTGCCTAATGCACATTTATTTAGTACCTCACATTGGAGGTACTAAATTTAATGTACATTAGGAAAAGCATATTAATGTATGTGTAGACATGCCCACTAACTACAAGGGTTTTGAACATATGGTGCCCAATATCTTACTAGTATGCATGCAGAACTGTGAATAGCTGATTTACATGGTGTATAAAGGACATGGATCATAGAGCCAGAAACTGGGAGGAGTATGAAAGTGAACAAGAACCTGCACAAGAATGTTTTAAAGCAGGGGTTCCCAAACTGCAGTACGCGTACCCCTTAGGGGTACACAAGACATCTCTGGGGAGTACATGGGAGAAATTTTGTAATGGCAGATTTAATTTTCATTATAATAATAATTGGCATTTAATGGAATAAAATATAAAACATATCCTGGTAGGGGTACACAGGCAGCTGGTAAATCTGGAAGGAGGTACCCAATAAGAAAAAGTTTGGGAATCTCTGTTTTAGAGTGCACATTGTACTGAAGATTACAGTAATAGTACAATACATGGCACAGAGAAATGCTCTGCCATGCTTGCACTTAGCCTCAAGGATTATGTCTTTTTGGCAGAGATGATTTTAATGTTCCAAATAATAATGTGGTTGCTCTTTTGTGTAGTCCGTGATACCCTGCTGCTAAGCGAAATGGACTTTCAAATTTGCTGGCAACAGGCAGAAGATGACAGTACTTCCTATTACACAGATGCATATTGAACGAGACCAAGAAACAAAATTTAGAAGGGGGAGGGAGAAATGTATAAAGGACAGCAATTAAGCTTTATATTGAAGGAAAACACATGATGGACTATGGAAGCTTCTCTCCATGGTAAAAAATGTTAAGTGACTTGGCATTTTCTGTTCTATCATCTGTGATCAAAAGGCTTTCCAGTGGAATAATGCATTCAAGGGTTTTGATCTCTGTATGAAATATTGAATAATTGGGAAACGTAGGTTGGTGTCTGCAAGCTGTAATGATAGCTCAACTTATGATGTATACTGCTCTGTTTGTTTTGACAGATCTTGGTATGCAGGCCTTTCTGTGGGTAGGAGTGTTAAATACACTGTCAAAAGCACAATTCTGGGTCGAAATTCTACTCTTAGTTATACCTGTATAAATTTGGAGTAACTTAATTGATTTCCCTGGAGTTCCTCCTAGATTTACACGCAGTTTGTATTTAATCTGTTCCGTTTCTCTGTTTTCTGGCTATGTTGTGCTTTGTTTGGCTATCTAATTAAGATACACTCCTCATTATTGCTTTACTAGATGGACCAGGGACCATTATGGTCATTGGTACACATTTTCAACTTGGGTACCGAAAAGTAGGTACTTGAAGCTACATTTGGATGTCTAAATAAGGGGTCTTATTTCCAAGGTGACCATCCTCCAGAGTTCCTGTTATACTCAGTTAGCAATCTGTGTATTATGTGGAAAGTAAAACCATAGCACAGAGAGCATCGAATTAACAGGTGGATCCATTAAGTTGGCCAATATGTGACAAAATGTCAGTTTCTGTTTGCTTCCATTTGTCATATGTTACTCAGGAATGTTATAATCACAAACTACATTGAACACAGGAATCATATTTCATTAGTCTGTATTTTGACATTTTGATGTAAGGGTATAACATTTTGTCATGAGTGACATGTTTTTCAGGTTAAAAACACGACTTTTTGATCCATTCAGACTTGGCTAAAATATAATTTTAACTTGTTTTCTCTACCATGAGAGAATGAGGGAGAAATTATTATCAGAGATAGAGAAACATTCTACATTATCTTACACAGCAGTTTTCATTGAACTGTATTATGTCACACATGTAGTATCTAATTTATGCAACTGTTTTAGGATACCATCTAAGCCATATTTGTATCTTGAATTACCCTTGGATTACTTATTAAATGAAGATTATGATCCCTTTTTATATGCCATGCACTTGGTGAAAATTCTAAATATGGCTGACTGTGACTCATTCGTTAATGGGTTCAAAGTCTCTTAGTGTCATAAACCTATATCATGTCCTTGCGTTCTGGATTTTGCACAACTTTTGAAACAGCTAAAAGTTGTTTAACATCCTGCATAGACAGGAATATTAACTAAATATCTGAGAGAGCTTCTGGGTATTATTTATTTCCACCAGCCTATTAAATAGTTAGCACTTATGAAATATATCCCAAATAACATGGTATAATATATACATGGAGTAGGGCAACATTGAGGTTGCTCAGGGGATTCTGACTGTCCTAATATTTGTGCAGTTAAGGTCCTGAGGTTACAGTGACAGTTTTCACATTCATACTCAGCTATAGGAAAAAAATCCTCCGTATTAAATGGTATTCTATCTGGTGCACAAAACACTTAGTAATGTGCCCTAGAAATCCCGTAAAATACCCTGGGATGATCCTGCAAGACGCGTTGTGGGGATCCAATATATTTTTAGCTGATACTTTTATTTTAACAGGGTGGTGCAGAGAGAATTGGACATAAAACTGGAAGTGGATGAGTCTGTGAGGAAGAACTCGGCTTATGATCAGTATTATCCTTTTCATTTGCCCATTCATACTTTCCTAATGATGTAAATAGGGCAACTATCTTTGCCTTTTTCAGAACAATGTTTGCATCTATTTAAACAGTTCAGGCAATAGTGCTATTGGAATTCATTTGAGTGATACACTTCAAGTAAATATTGTATCATGAGAGAGAGTTCATTTATATTCTTTTGGTCTGAAAATGTTAGGGAACCGATCTGAATATTAACAAAAAGGAGAGAAGTAAATGGATCCCAGAAACTAGCACAAGCCAGGACAGAAAACAGTGATCTTCAAATTACAAAATTAATAAAAATGTCCTCACTGTTATAGTTAACCCCCTAATCTTGGCTACACTGGAAGAAAGGTTAATAGTGTGTTTAAGAAAGTAAAAATCAAGTTTTAGACCAACAGAAAGCTTGTGGCGTTGTCTAATAAAGCAAGATTGAAAGAGGAACACAGCCCTATTATGGTTAGCATTTTCTTCGCTGCTGAATTGTTTTGCTGGCCTGTGTAAATTTAGTTTGAAATTAAACAACACAGTTGTTTATTCATTCTTAAATCCATTGATTTTCATGAGTGATCCTATATGGATACTTTATAAAGCCTGAAAAGAAAGAAACACGGGCTGGATTCTTCTCCAACTCTGTCTTTTATACTCCATTTTAGCTATAGTGCCTTTCTTGCAGAATTCCTTCCAATACATTGGCATAAGTAAGAGAAGAGCCAGGATGGATGGACATGTTGAAACTTATTTGTAGTCCTTGTCACCACTATGCCAATCAAGGCAGATTTGGGTGATGACAAGAAAAGTTCACCCCCAGGATATCATGCATATATGTTCCAGCTTATATTGGCAGGTTTACATTTACTTGACAAAAAGATTTCTGTTTGACTAATAAGAGCTGAGTTTAAGATGACCATTGCCAGATTTAATTTTTCAGTTCTGTGGAGATGATTAGATTTCCCATCTGTAAAGCCGTAAATGTAATCACAGAAATAGCCCATTGTTATAGTGAAACTTTTAATATTATAAAGATTTATTGATAATTGCTTTACTTTCCTATTAATTGATGTGTCTTAGAATTAAAAAAAAGAGAAAAACTTAACAATTGTACCCATTAAGGCCAAGGAAATTGCTAAGAAAAACATCTAAATTTTATATATATAGTTTGTATCCGAGGCCAAATTAGCCAAAACTAATTCCAAATTCAAAAGTCCAGAACCATAAGTGGCTCTACTACTGGCAAACATCCTCCATCCGCACCTGGGGCTTCAGATGTTTCCAAAACCTTTGGCAAGCATCCTATTTGCAGGCCCAAGCCTGAAGGCTTGGGGTTCGGATCCCCCAAGTTTTGCTTGCCCTTAGCCAGAAGGCCCTCGGAGCAAGCAAAGGAGGAGATTCCTATTTCCATAAAGTGGGCTTAAAGCCGCTACGCCTCGGTGGGTTCTGAACCATGCCAGAAGAGCAGTTCTCCTGCGAGGTGTTTCAGGAAAACTGCCTTCTTGGACACAGATGCATAGTATTTCTTCTGCCAGGTTCAGAAGCCACTACACTTGATCTGAGCCTTCAAGAAGCTGAGAAAAATGTCTTAATATGGTTTTATCGTTCTTTGAGATGCAATCAGACTACTACAATACTAGTTTAGGTGGTTATAGTCCACCTGAAACTAGAAAGCTTATTGGGCAAAGGTGATTAAGCCATGCTGACTTTTGGAGCCAGTGGCACACAAGGGAGTTGGTCAGATTCAGCAACCTCTGCTTCCCTAGCCCACACAACTAAGTACCCATGGCCAGTTGGGTCAACTGTGGACAGCCTTCAGCACAAATCCAGGGCAAGGGGTGGACTCATGTCTCCAGATCCATAGCAAACTTATCCCCTCTGCCACCATGGCTCTAATAGTTTAGAAACTTCTCATAAAAAGAACCACCTCATTTTATGTGAAACATATTGTTTGCCATAATATCTTAAGAAGTAATAGCAAATTTTGTTTGCTTTAGCCATTCTCTTTCCTGGCTATAGTAATTAGATGGATACCCCAGTACACTTGAATGGAGTTATTACTCTGTCTAAAAAGCAACCAATCCACCTCTACCAAATCTAAGCATCCAAAACCTGCAGCCTACATTTTCAAAACTGACTGTGTGGGGGGGGAACGGTTGGTTTGAATGCATTGGTTTCAGTGCTCAGTTTGGGAGATTTTAAAGAGTCTTGATTTTTTTTTAAAGGATTGGATTCAGCCTTTTTTGAAAAACTAGTCTCTTTGCAGTGCCCTAAATTGAGTACTTAAAAGTACTTCACAAAATTTAGGCCCATAGAACTCCTTCACCTCAGAAAAGTTTAATATTTTCACTTGGTTTAACACTTCTACAAAGATTTGCAAGGGTCATATCTCACAGTTGCATTGACTACAAACAGTCTAGAACAAGGGCTTGCAGAAACAGGATATCATGGCCATTGGGAAGTCCTCGTCTGAGATTAAGATGTGATGCTGGATAAAATGCTGCTCTTCTGCCTTTTTGGCAATGAGGCAAGTCACCTGAAATTCCTGCACTTACAGATTACGGGTGGCCCACTCCTCACCTTCAAATGAAGTTGATTGTCTGGCCTGCTCATATTCTTGATGTAAGTAACATTGGAAACAATGAGTGAAATTCTGGCCCCCCTGAACCTTTAGCAAACTCCAGTAGGGTCAGCATTTCATACAGTAATTCTGGATATGGCATTGTAAAATGGTATCCTTTATTACTTCTAATTACAGTATCACATGCAACTGTTGGTAGTAGACAGCTGCTGTCTGTATCAGCAGTTTTGTATCCAGGTGTAAAGGGAAGCCTGACTGTCTATTACCGATTTCAAACAAAGTGACTATCTCTTCTTTTTATACTTCCATAATGTACATATTATAGCTATCTACTTACTTGGGTGGCCCTCAGTAGTGTAGTATCTGAGCACCTCACAATCTCCAGTGAATTTTACTGTCATAGTATCATAGTAGCTAGGGTAAGGAGGGACCTGAACAGATCATCTAGCCTGACCCCCTGCCACAGGCAGGAATGAATGCTGGGTTCACAAGACCCCAGACAGGTGATCGTCCAACCTCCTCTTGAATAAGCCCAAGGTAGGGGCGAGGACCACTTCCCTGGGAAGTTGGTTCCAGATTTTGGCCACCCTAACTGTAAAATATTGACTTCTGATCTCTAACTTAAACCTATTCTCCATCAGCTTATGACCATTGTTCCT
>NW_005841841.1:786921-796748 GCF_000455745.1 Alligator sinensis | reverse complement strand
GTCTGGCATTGGCGGCTCATGTTCATCTTGGAGTCAATAATGACTCCGAGATCCCTTTCCGCCTCCGTGCTTTCAAGAAGGGAACTCCCCAGCCTGTATCTATGCTGTGGATTCCTTCTCCTTCTGTCATAACTGTCCTGTAAGATAGGGAACATTGCTCCCATTTTACAAGCATAGAGATGAGATAACAGGGTGTATTAAGTAATTTACCTAAGCTCACAGGGATTTTGTAGTTTGGTCTGGTATTGAACTCCATTCTCATACGTCCTAGCTTTGTGCCCTATTAGAATACAACCATTCTTCTTTCCCCATGAGCTAAAAGGCCTGCTTCCTGTTCTTGTACCTCTGTCTGCAGCCCAAATTCAATGTTACTCAACAAGTGGATAATTTCTTAGCAGTAATTTTCAGCTATGAGACATGGTTTATACTTTGCCACCTGACATTAGTCTATCTTCTTATCTAGTTTTACTGTCTTGTGCAAACTGTACCTCCTCAATATTGTATATAACGATGCACTTGAGGCTGTTTTGTTTGATCAGGTTTCTCTGTTCTTCTGACATGAAGGCAATGACAGTGCTATCTTTGACAGCAGCAATTTAGGGTCTTTTAGCAGAACTGCAAAATCAGTTGGAATACAGTTTTCTTGTACAGTGTCTAGATGGAGCTTGGTTTGAGGTTGCCATAGAAACCCGTGTGGAGGCTGTACAAATTGTATTGCCTTGTTTATCCTGATCTAATAACAAATAGACTGAGACCTCAGACAAGGCTAGTTTTCAGTGGGCTCACTTCATCTGACTATCACACCCCTGATTTATAAAAAGTCAAAATCATGGGCTAGGCTGTGGCTTGCATAATCTCTGCTATGTTTAGTGGGGGTGAAAGTTGCAGTGTGGTACCATTCAACCACAGCTACTTGAGATATTTGTCCAGTCTGTGGAAGAGATGGGCAGCGAAACACTTCCAAGGACATTGGGGGAACACACTTTCTAACACCAAGTGTTATACTCAAGAAAAGGATGCAGCACAATCTCCACATGGTACTGTCTCCAGCTTGGTACTCTGGAGGCACCCAAGTGAGGCTGATACTCAGTGGGTATGTCTACAGGCGTAGTTGATATGCTTGCATTTTCTGTGCACAAAATTCACACTTACTAAAGCACTCCCCTGCACACATCTGTATGTGTGCCCCTGTCAGGAGCAAACCAAGCCCAAAAGGAGCAGCCCCAGTCCAGGGCTGCTCCTGCCCTGCTATTCCCCCTTGCAACAGCCAAGGGTAGTTCTAGACTACCCAGGGTACCAGCCCTGGGCTGGCAGGGGCACAGGAGCTTAGTCTGAAATTCCAGAGGGCAAGGAGGAGCTGTTCTAGCTCCATTGGCAGTTCTGCCCCAGATTGGGGGGGGGCAGAGATCGAGCTGGCCCCAAGTGAGGGGGGTGGGGGAAACTGTTCTGCTGAGCCAGTACAGCTCTCCCCACCCCTTGTGATCCTCTGCTGCCTAGGCTGACTGGGAGCAATTTGTTCCTGGTCAGTGTCTACACATGCTGTATGGAGCATTAGTTAATGCTTCTTTTTTCTAGTGCCTGTGGCTACAGGTACTAGAAAGTGGTGCATTAGACTAATACACTATGCAGTAATTGCTGCACACATGTAGATGGTGATGCTTTACTGTGCATTAGATTAGTCTAGTGCTCTGTAAAAAGTCTTGGGTAGATGTACCCAGTGGGTGCTTCTACGTGTGCAATTAATATGAAGCAATAAACTCTGGTGGATATTGTGTCAGAGTTTATTGCTGCTGGGCAGTGTGTTTACATGTGTGCCTGGGGCTGCAGCATGTTGAGCTAGGGTGGAGCAGCCCCAGCTGGCAGGGGGCCTGGGAGGCCAGCCTGCCAAGTCGAGGTTTGCTCTGGCCTGGCTCAGTATGCTGCAGAGTGGATGGTTGGGGCACAAATGTGCTTCAGTGAGGGGCTAGCTGGAAGGCAGCCCCCTTACTGAAGCACTCTCGTGCCCCAGCAAGCCCCATCCATGTCTACACATGTGTTACTGCAAAGTAAGTAACACCGCTGCAGGTTAGTATTTGTATTTACAAGTACTAACCTATGGCGACATTTATTAGTTTACTGTGAACTAATACAGCCGCATATGTAGATGTGGAGACTTTATTGTGGAGCTAATTACACATGCAGTTAATTCAAAGCAATAAATTCCAGAGCCAAAGTAATCTACTGCCAGGTGCAGCATCTACACGTGCACCTAGGACAGAAGCAATTTAAGGTGTGGTAAAGCGAGCTTGAGCTGGCAGGTGGCATACGGAGTCAGCCCTGGGCTCCAGGTGGCAATGTCTGGTGGCGGAGAGGCTGGCTGGGGCATGAGGGTACTGAAAGTGTGGAGCCATATAGCTAAGTAGCAGTTAGGAATCTGGGCCCCTGCTGGCTGGGCTGACCAGGTGTAATTTACACCTGTGGTCAGCATCTACACGTTCATTTAATTGCAGCTAATTACCCTGCCATAAAATAATAATGTCCCTAACAATACAGTATTGCAGCAGCCCAGTAAACTATCTAAAAGCTGATAAGCAGGGGGGGGACCCTTCCCTAATCCTGTGGGGGACCTGGCCACGCCCCGTCAGCTCACCCCTGTGGAAGAGAAATGAGGGCTGCTCTAGTGCCCCCTGGCTTCTAGCCCGAGCCACTGCAGGCATGTGCCTGTACGGTTACAAAGTGATTTGGTCTAGCCAGTTTAGACTAACCTGCAAAGATTGAATCATTTCAGTCTCAGGCTTTTTGAATGTCTGTCCCTGTGTTGAAATTAAACTATAAAATTAAGCTTTATCTCCAAACCCTGCTATAGTATAACCATTATTTTTCCTTATCAATTATTGCTATGATCCTGTGTATCTCATGAAAACAGAAAACAGCTTAATATTTTAAGCATTTACAGAAGTAAATGTGTAACTAGGGCAGGGGTGGGCAGTCATTTGGGCCTGTGGGCCATTTAGAGAGTTTTGGTGAGCTGTCATGGGCCAGGTCAGCAACCCACCTCCATGCAACAGCTCACCAAAACTCCCTAACTGGCTTGGCCAGGAGGCTGGGATGAGGCCACAGGTGGGTGGAGGGCAACATCTGACAGTGGGATGGGCATGGGGATGGGATTGAAATTGCAGGGCTCTGACAGGGCTGGGCCCCGGGGCAGAGTTGAGATCCATTGTCCTCATGCTCCTGCGATGGGCACCAGGTCTGAAGGCAGAGGTGTGTGGGGAGCGGATCAGGGCTTTGCCCTGGGCCCCAGCCCTGCACTATCATGGCCCCACAACCCTGGGGCCTCCTTGGAGACTGGCTGGGACCTGCACAGGCAGGGCGTGGCGCCAGGTGGCTGGGATGGGGCTGCAGGTGGGCAGGCAGTGCTGTCTGGGAATTGGAGGGGTGGGCAGGGTTGGGGCCGGGGCCAGGATCGCGAAGTGGTGATGTATGGGGCTGGGACCTGGGGAAGAGCTGCAGTCTGCTCCATGCACACTCCTGCCCATGGAACCAGCACCCATTGCAGGGGCATGCAGATCAAGGCTCTACCCAGGGCCCTGGCCCCACACTGTCACTGCCCCATGATCCTACCCTGTGATCCCAGCTCCACCCACCCATCCTGCTCCCAGATGTCGCTCCCCACCCATGGCCCAATTTTATGCACCTGGTTGCAGTGTAGGGTAGATGGGCTGGGGTACTTGGGCAGTGGAGCTGGGTCTAGAGGCAACAGTCGGACAGAGCCACCGCTGCCAGGGCTGCCTGGAAGTGAGTCCAGCCTCTATGCTGCCCCAGCCCCACTACACGCCCGGGGATGGCGGGACCAGCAACACACGCCACGGCCCAGCCTGCCACCTATTCCGGGGCAGGATGGGGCCAAGGGACCCACTGTGGGCTGGATAATATCCCTTGGTGGGCTCGATC
This sequence comes from Alligator sinensis, assembly GCF_000455745.1. Taxonomy (NCBI): domain Eukaryota; kingdom Metazoa; phylum Chordata; order Crocodylia; family Alligatoridae; genus Alligator; species Alligator sinensis. The sequence continues at coordinate 792,815 of NW_005841841.1, read as the reverse complement.
AGGCCCATGGGCTATATTTTGTCCCCCACTGAACTAGGGCATACCCATATTAGGTATATAAATGGACCTAGATGCCCAAGTATGATTTTTGATTCATTTTGTTCAAATCTCTGGAAATCCATATTGCATTCATTATCACCTGTTCCTTATGATTTAGTTATTTAAAAAAAGTAGTAAGGAGAAAGGGAACCTATCCACCTTTTATATTAAGGGCTTTTCAAGGACTTGAGCAGGATGGAACAGAATTGTGCTTAGGTGTCTAAGTCCTCTTATGCATATAATAAGTGGACTAGAATTTGGACCTGTCATTCTTTTAATACCTGGGCCAAAATGGTTCAGTACCATGATTTCACTGAGCATCACAGGAACTTACTACAGAAAATTGTTTTCTCAGAAATATATCTTCAGTCTAAATATCTGTAAAAGAATGATTGCTGCATGCTTGCTTGTTTAATATAATCTCTCATAGAATAGATTAATCCCTCTTCTGCTTTATGGACATAAGATATCTACTTTTGATAACTCCGTATATATTTGATTGAAAAACCTCTGTCCCATGACACAAAAACAAATATTTATATGGAGAAAGAACCAGTTTAAGTTGCCAAGATTAGGCTCATATTTTTTGCATCTTTACAAGAGAAAATTCCACTTAATGTAGGGAGTTCATAATAGAAAATACACTATCTTTTGGAGTTGCACATGGTTTATTAAACAATTGATGTTGAGATGGAAAATGTTTACTACTCGAAGTTTTAGTAGTAGAAAAAAAATGGAAAAATTAGCTGCACCCTGTGATCTGAATGTTATATTGTTCTTGGAAATCATGGTAGTCACATATTTCATTTGTTTTATTATAAAGCCTTTGAATATTCTTATTTTTAGCTTTCAACAAAGGATCTTTTCCTACCTCTGTAATTGAGGATCATGTTTTTGCCCAGGAGCTTAATGACCAATCCTCCTTACCTTTAAAACATGCACACAGTCACACCGTCCAGGAAATTAGCGTGACCCACGATCTGGCCTTTTAAGCAGCATATTTTTATGTATTTATGAGCTGTTGTTTTTTTTAATCACATTTCTAACTAGTGTAATCTCCATGAAAATGATATTATTGCTCCTTAATGCAGGATATCTTGCCAGAAGTTCTGGCAGCTAAGGCTGCTTTCCTGTTTTCAAGGAGCTCTGTATCAAATTGGCCTTGCGGACAATGGGATAATTTGGTTTGACAAACTCGCAATGTTTTTTACAATCCTGGCTCACATTTAAGAGGATTCATTTTTCAGTGTGCTATAGTGTATCTGATCTCTGTCACATGGTCTCACAATTAGATCACTTTTGAAGAAACAGTAACTCCTCCTGCAGAGCATCCACATTCAGCCCATTTAATTGTCATGGGCAAACCTCAATGCATTCAAATCAGTCTCCATAATCAAGGATATATTGTTGGCTGGTAATTGGACAGAAAGTTGATAGGGAAGGGAAGAAATTGGAAAGTCTGCTTGCTTGAGATTGTATTGTTTCATTATTATATTTCACAGGTATTTCAGTAGCACCTACTAAGAGAGGTTTTCTAGCTTTCTAGGCACTGCACAAACACAGGCTGAGTTTGCTTTGTGTAACCTTGATCACAACTGCTTCCTTTAAAATAACCGTTTGCCTCTTTCTCCCATAGGGATGTCTGCAGCCAAACTACTGTCTGACTCTGGCCTTAGTGTTGTGGTTCTGGAGGCCCGTGACAGAGTTGGAGGAAGGACCTTCACTATTAGGGTAAGTGCTTTTAGATGTTGGTAGCACTGAATTTTGCAGGCATACAGTGCCATATTGGACACTGCCAAGAAATGCACAGAGGATGTGTAGAGTTTCATAAGAATATGGGGTCTTTCAGGTAGGTATCATCAGAATGATATTTTATTTAAGAACATACTTCATTTGGGCATGGTGGTGTGTACTGTAGTTGTCAATGTGCTTGTTCCATGTGCATGAAATACTGAGTGTTCCTTGTGTCCCACACACAAATTAGACGTATCTGTTGCAGCGGAGATTGCAAATCAGAATTATGGCATATGTAGTGAAAATACAAAAAAGGCTGAGTCTGATTGGGTGTTGGGGTGATGTCAGGAGCGTATTGTGAGAAAACGCATGTTTCTAAGAAGCAAATTCAGTCAGTGCCCAGTTCCAGCAACACCTGGGAAGAGCAGTAGCCACTCAGCAGCAGTGTTTCCCCTGGAAATATTTTCCCTATTGTGTATTCTGGTGACATTCCATATAACAGCAACAGCTGTTTAAGAGCAACATATTCCCAGGGCACCTACCAACATTCCTATTGATAGGCATCAATCGTATATCATTATTAAGGCAAATTTGGGGCTATATCTTTTTGCAGGGTAGAATCATGCTCCTTTTTAAGATCTATAGCTTTTATGGTATGGTTTTTCTTCTTCTGGTCAGAACCGAGTGGTTACAATGTAGTAAATAATTCAAACTTTCAGAGAGAGATGTGGGCAAGATAAGATCAGAACTCTTGAATGTTAGTGACGTATGCCATTGTGTCAGTTCAGTTCAGGTGTAACTGGTATTACTGCTTTCCTATAAGATGCACTGTACTAAAATTTCCCTTTCTAAAAATGTACTATACTTTGGATCCAAAATATAGTGCCTGTCATTTAAAAAAAAAAAAAAAAAAAAGATTTGACTTGAGATACAAATGTTGCAGTTATTTCCCAGTCTAAATATAGGGCCTGCTGTGGTATGTCAGAAACCACTGTGTGGTAACTGGAAGTAAATATTGATATTTCAATAGCAACCATTGTATTTGAAACCTTAATACATCAACAGCATCCTTCCATGTCACTGAAAATGCTTTGCTAAAATACTTGCCATGAAAAGTATTAAATGGAATTATTGTCTTGGGAAATCTGCCTTCTAACAGCAGTATCTCTCTCTGAAATTTTATTTTATTTTATTTCTCAATGCATCTGACATTGATCAAAGTTCTTTATGTAGCTCTTTCATGGCCAAGCACCAGTGCTGCAGGTTACATATGCACAGAGGAGCATACCCAAATTCTGGGGTGCTGGAGAAAAGATTATTCGTTTCAGGTATTATCAGTGTAGGACCCAGATACTATAGTGCGAAGGGCTACGTAAGTATCTGCACAGATGGGGAAAACACACCTTACTACCAGGTGTTTTTCAGTCTGGAAATGTTACTAGATGATATATTTACAACCTATAGCTGATGTTGGTTTTGTACACTAATATAAATTACACTGGGACCTAGAGCAGACAGATAGGTCCAATTTTGGGTTCCCCACTACAGAAAGGGTGTGGACAAATTGGAGAGTCCAGCAGAGGGCAACAGAAATGTTTAGCAGGCTGGAACACATGACTTGTGAGGAAAGGCTGAAGGAACTGGGCTTATTTAGTCTGGAGAAGAGAAGATTGAGAGGGGATTTACTAGCAGCCTTCAACTACTTGAAGAGTGGTTCAAAAGAGGATGGAGCCGGACTGTTCTCAGTGGTGGCAGATGACAGAACAAGGAGCAATGGTCTCAAGTTGCAGGAAGGGAAGTTAAGTTTAGATGTAAAGAAAAACTTTCTCATGAGGAGGGTGATAAAGCACTGAACAGGTTACTCACAGAGATTGTGGACTCTCCATCCTTGGAGATTTTTAAGACCTGGCTAGACAAAACCTTGTCTGGGATGATCTAGTTGGGGATGGTCCTGCTTTGAGCAGGGAGGCTTACTAGATGACCTCCTGAGGTCCCTTTCTACCCTAATTTTCTATGATTCTGTGATTTTTTTTTTAAGTGCAGCTATCCTGGAAGAGCTGCATCCTGTAGGAGCTTTTACAGCACCTGCACAACAGGGTGGTATGTAAGCAGGTAATAGCAATCTATACGGCTGTCATTCGGCCCCTGATTTTTCCTGTGGAAATTCTACAGTGGAATCAAGTATAGTATACTGGTGCAGGCCTGTCTGCTGTTTGGTTTGCCTTGTGGACACCTGTATATTCCTGTTATCTTTTCAAGTCCAGGGAAAACTTTTCTGCAAAGAGTAGGGAGGCTGCTTTTCTCCAGAGAGAAATGTTGTCATATGATTCTGCAATGATGGGGCTAAATTCTTTTAAACAATTTATGTATTTGGATGTTAACAATAACTGGCTCATATTTCAAGTACCTTGCATGATGAAAAATATTGACAGTTACCAAAGTACCATTGCAGCATCACCATGAGCTGCACTTGTTCAATGCCGTTTCATAATCCTCTAACTATGCATGTGGTCCACACTGCTTTGCACAGTGCATTCTCCTTTACCCATGAGCTCCTCTGCTTGAAGGAGTGGAGTGGTCCTGTTTAGAACTGGCATTGCCCTCAGTGTGTCCTCAGTGTGCATAGGTGTAAACAGCTACACCATGTAGATAGCACAGGAGAATCTGGACCTTACTGTTTTTGCTGTGAAATAGAATTTTCTACCTGATTTCTGTTGCAGAGCTTCCTCTGGAAATCCTGATTCTTGCTGTTTTTCATTTGACAGAACAAGCAAGTAAATTATGTAGATGTTGGTGGTGCATATGTAGGACCTACCCAAAACCGCATCCTTCGGCTGGCCAAGGAGCTGGGCATAGAAACATACAAAGTGAATATAGAAGAGAGGGTAATCTACCATGTGAAGGTAAGACTTAGTTCTTCTTTTATAGCCAGTCAGCTAAAGTGAATATTGAACTTCAGAAATAGCTGACGATTGTTAAATAGGCCTTGTTAGGTCTCTTCAGTATGCATTTGTGTATACTGGTGTTCTTCCCTCTTTTGATTTATTGGCTGTTAAATCTACTATTCTTCTTTTATTTTTTAATATGCATATAAAATATTTTCAGTGGGACAGTGTCCATTTACAGATAAGGCAAATCTGGCACCTAACAATTTTTAACAGTATCCTTTACAGGGCTTCAAGATTTCAAGATGGATGTGCCATCTTTTGGAGCTTGCTTTCCTAAACAGTTATACATTTCAGAAGCATCTAAAACAGCTGCACTCATCTGTACATGAGTCCCCTGTTTTTTTATTTAATTTTCTGAAGAAACTCCTGAATCAAGAAAAAAAAATCCATAAAGCTTTTTCAGATCTAAAGAACCTTAAAAAGTATATATAGCAAACAATTATATATAGCAAACAATATTATATAATATTATATAATTTAATTTTTATTAAATTTAATTAATTAATATTATATAATATTGCTATTATATATAGCAAAGTATATATAGCAAACAATTAACTACTTGTCTGGCATAATTTGCATTTTAGTCATGCCCACTTCAAAATAAAATGCCTATTCCCTTGTCTGCAGGCTACAGTACCTGTTTTTTCTTTGTTGAGAGCCTCTATAAGGGCATCCCTTTTAATGCAGTGACACTAAAGATAATCGCTGATCAATTATGCAAGTTTCCTGCTGCCTGGGCAGGTGTCCATTTTCATTCTAGAAGTCTATGCCTCTTGAACAAATAGGTTTGTGAAATGTTATTTCTTTCTTGCTAAAGGAAAACACAGAACAGCTAAAAATTAGAAATGGGCCTAGAGAAAAAAAGTTCTTAATATGAAATTCCAGGAAGACCTAATCCAGGAAGAATGAAACCTTTTTATATATATTTTAAATAGCTCTTTTCCCCTAAGCATATACAAAAAAATCCCATTTTATGAAAACATATATAACAAATATATAATCATGTTGGCTGACTCAAATAGATTCCTGTAAAATACATGCTGCTCGGTTTTGGAGCCAACTGCTCGTTGGACCCCATTCTGGCCTCTTTGAGTACAACTCCTCCTCAGGTCTCAGGTATCTAGCCATCACATTTCTTTTGGAGTGGCATTACACGTTTATCCCACCCTC
>NW_005841841.1:755341-786890 GCF_000455745.1 Alligator sinensis | reverse complement strand
CCTGCTGATCAACCATAATTTTCTCAGCAGGCCTGACCTAGGCTCAAACTCTGCACTTCTGCTCCCTTAAAAGCAGAAACACTGGTAAGCAATGAACAAGCAGCTTTCTTAAAGCAAAGTACAGTAGTAGTTGTGTGAAACCAAAATGTTTAGGAGAGTGCAGCTCTGGTTAAACACTCTTTAACTAGACATACCAGGTGTTTGACAGTCTTACACAAGGGGATCATGGTAGACCACCATAGTCCATCCCTGTAGCTCATGTACCATTTCTTTCCCCACCCTGTTTCATGAAAAGTCTCCTTTGAAAGAGGTTTTTTGTGTTTGTTTTTTGGGGGGATTTCTTTTTTGACTATTCTGATTCCCAGATATTTTTGTCATTTGTCTATTGCCTGATTTGCTAGTGCCCAGCCCTAGCAGAACAAGCCTTGCAACTTCTTGGAGATAGGCGTTCAGGGTCCTCAAAGCTGGGTGTCCTTATCTTATTCTGTTTTCCCCTTCCTGTTTGTTCTTCCCACAGCTCCCTTTTATGTTAAATCAGTGCATTCATACACCGAAGTCTCAAAACTCAATATGCATTAACCTCCCCTACTAGTCCCATGCATTGCTCATAAAATTGTCAATATACAGCTGACAATTTAGATGGCAGCTCCACACCCATATCAGTGCTTAAACAATAAAATGAACCAGATGTTCATCTTGTGCAGACTGGTGTAGGTCTTGTAGTAATTGAGTGGTTGGCCCATTTTATTTAACTTAAGTTCAAACATGGATCTGTTAGCTTCTTAAAAGGCTCTGGATGTCCTCTGTGCTCTAACTAAGAGGCCCTAATGGGATGCATGAATTCATGCCCTTAATCCATTTTGACACTGAAGATACAGATTATATTACATTATGCATGCTTTTGGTAATGACCATGTAATCCCATAAATTTTCTTTGATGTGGAAGCATGCTTTGGAGCAAGAAGCAGAATTATAAGCTTATCACCTATCCTACATTCCATGGGTTAGTCCTGGATTTGGCCTTGCAGTCCTGCTGAGCTTACCTGTCTTCTACATATGACACTCCTGAACGGAAGCAGAACTAACCAGACTGCAGCTCTCAGGATGCTGACAGATTTAGGCAATAAATAAATAATAATTACATAAATCAGTTTCCCCAATCAGCAGCTGCTTCCTCTGTGTCTGACACCACTTCCTCTTTTTCTTCCTGCAGTGTCACACTTCAGTATTAGGCAAGGTTCTTTGGGTAGATCACAGAATCATAGTATCATAGAAATTAAGGACTGGAAGGGACCTCGAAAGATTGAGTCCAACCCCCCTGCTTTGGGCAGGAATAGTGCTGAGATCAAATTATCCCAGCTAGATGTCTGGCCAGTTTCATCTTGAAGACTTCTGTGATATCTTTTATTAGACCAACTGAGTAGTTGAGAAAAAAGTTCTTTACAAGTTTTCCAGCACAATCGCCTGTCTTCAGGCTGCACTGCAGTACAAACAGCATAGCAGAGACTCAGCCCCCAGCATTGGCTATTGCATGAGACACTTTGCAACTTGCATCTGCAAGAAACAGTAAAGTCTACCTTGACAGGATGGTCTGTTTCTCTTGCCCATTCGTTCCAGGCCTCTTTTGTTTTCTTTCTTCTTGGAATTCAATTACTCTTTCTGTATTCCTTCCCCTGGCATCTTGCATAGTCACTGTGCTCTTTTTTTATCTTATGGTCTGTTTCTATAAGTCCCTCCTCATTAACCCACTTCTGCCACGATGCTCATTAGGAAGTTAGCTACTTACTATTGATTACTGGCCAGGTTAAGGGACATTCAGGGGTATATTACTAACATGTTTTATCTCTCACCCTACCATTCTTATATTCCTTGACCTCTTAAAGAAAACTCTCCTTTGCCAACCAGATCATTATTTATCAGTGTAGGCAGCACCTAAGGGATTGGAAATGCTGTTAAAATATACTAGCAGCCATAGAACACCCCAGAGAGCGTTGATTTAATTAACAGACTATTCTCTATTGGAATTGTGGCCCTGAAATTCCCTTTTTTCCACTGTGAAGATATTTGCCCTGCTAAATTACTGTGTTAATTACTTGTCAGCTGTGTGTTCACTACCAAGTTCTACATTTGAATCAATTGCACTTGGAGGCAAGATTTAAAACTTTTCTTTAACTATAACATGGCATCTCTGTCAGTTAATGGCTGCTGCATTGTTTGTTTAGCTGTACTTGTAAAGGGAGCTCCATTCCCAAGTGCATGTGTCTGAAGCTCACATTCTGAGTGCTGTGACCAGAGAGGGGAATGGTTGGATTTACAGAAAGCCCAAGCAAAGCTGTTCACTTTGCTGAGAATCATTCCACTATCCATATGCCTCCACCTCTAAATGGAGAGTTTTGTAAAGCAATTTCCCACATAATTAGGACCAGTTTTACTCTCTCTCTCTCTGGTTTTGCTCCTGACTTCTTCTAGGCTACAACTTGGAATCAGCTAACCAGAAGCAAATGGGGAAATGTTTTTTTCTTAATGCAGAAAACAATCTACGGGATTTAGGGTACCTTGAAGAAGTTCATGAACTTCCTTCTTGGAAGAGGAATTTTTAGATATACATTATACTGATCTTGTTTTTAAGGAATCATTCTATTAACACCTGATGTCTGTCTTCTTGTATTTTTTGTTCTCTCTTTCTTCCACTTGTTACCATGTCAACCAATGTGAATCCAAAGCCCGTTCGTGTTCTGGAATACTAAGTATATTTTTGGTTTTGACATGTAAATTTTCTTTTAGGCCACTAGACTTTCTTTCCAACATGATTACTTTGCAAGTACTCTTCCCAAGTGCATTAAAAGTGCCCTAAGAGGCAGTGAGAGGAGAATTCTTCATTTGCAGATATGGTCAGGAACTTTCATTTCTTTTGTTCTTCCTTCCTTTTTCTTTTTGGTCTGTTATCTCTATCTCTCCTTAAAAGTCATTCTCCTCTTTCACTTTCATATCAATTGAGCCACAGCATCTAAAACACAAAGGAGTTGGTGCCTTCCTGTGTATTAAGCCTTCTCTTGTATAACATGCAGCTGCCTTGTGTCTCACTGCAGCATTCAGCACTGAAATACAAAACCAGTAGGTGGATCAAGGAAATGTAATTTGTTTTGTGCTGCATTCACACAGCATTTTCATGGCACATGGTCATTTTTATGTACAGCTTAGTATTTTACACGCAGCATCTTCTCCTTGCCCAGCTTAAGAACAAAGGCAAGTGGGCAGCAGATAAGGCTGTGACTGACACTGTGGGAAAGCATTAGTAAAGATGCAGAATCAGATCCAGTAAGGGAAACCACAGGAAGTCTGGGTTAGATTATTTTTGGCCCTTATGAGGAACATTCAAGGTATAAGGAACCAACCTTCCACTTGTGTCCATTGTGCAAGGCTCAAGGTCATTCGGAGCCCCTGCATTCAGGAGAGCACAGGGACTATTCCTGCCACATGCCCACAGTGTGCACATTGTCTCAAAGGAGGAGGCAGAACTCAACCTTGATCTTCCCTGCCTCCTCCAGGAGCAGCATACAGAAGCAAGGTGTGCCGTCCTGGACATAGGTGCAGTGCTCGCATCCCTTTGAAGTTCAGGATAGGATAGAATTTTCCCTGAACTCTACCCTGAGTGGGTCAGTTCCAAACTGCACCTCCCACAGGGCTGTAGCTGAGTTTTACCCTCCAGCCACATACACGTGCAGCAGAGCCTTTGCAGTTTTCTTTGTTGTTCTTTGTTGTTTTCTTTGGTTCCGTGGTCAGTAACTAACTCCAGCAGGATTAAAATCTGAACTCAGTAGGGAAGTGCTCAACACCATAGGAAATACAATATTAGATGAACTGTGCGGGCTTGTCCAGCAGCCTTTGTGTTATCACAGGAGCCAAGCCAGTAGGCTATTTGTCTGTCAGTTAAGAAAGCAGTAGTTCCCAAGATAAACCACCCAGAACATAAGAAAAACAAAATAGCTTAAAATGAGATAATTGCAAAGATTGCTCACTGCGAAGAATCACTGTAAAGAGATTCTGCTCATGCTCTGTCCAGTATCTAGCAATTTTTAAAAGCAGGTAAATTAATTCATAAGCCAAAGAGGGCCCATATTATATTTGTCTAAGAGCATTCAGAAATAAAATAACTCCAACTACAAGTGTAGGTAAGAGCACTGCTAGGCTGGCTAGCACAGAATATATTTTGAACATAAGGTAAAACTATACATTAGTTATCATCAGAACATTTTTAAAAAAAAGGAAGTTTAGATTTCCATATACGCATACAGTACATTCACATACCTCACAGCGCAGGCCATCTTGTGTTTGCACAGTGGATTTAGGAACCTCTGATCCCAGCCCACTATCTCCTTTGCAGTGTAGCTCCAATGGAGCAATACAGTCCAGGGCTTCCTCAGCTGTTACTGCTCCCAACATGGCACTTTTCCTCAAGCTGGCATACAAGACGCATACAAGTTAACACAGCCTTAGGCATTATTAATTATCTACTGGCTTCTCACTGATTTGAGGGTGCTGAAATGTGTGTTCCATATGGCCCTCCCTTTGTATAACCACCATGAAAGCTGTGTGTGTAATTAATCTTTTGCTTCAGTGACTAAACACTGAGCTCTTGGTTAAAAGAAGAACCATTGATTCCTCCTTTGTGAATCTTGCCCTTAAAACATTTTTAGCCCACACTAAATTTGCCACGGTCTTGTCAGCACATTACTTCCCATTCCAGAGATCCTTAATGTCAGAGAGGTCCCTCCCTGCTGTCCAGGCCAGGAGTGGCGTGATGCTGTGAAACCAAATCTCTTTCTATGTGCTCTGCCTAAACATACCTCTTTATGGAGAACAAGGGAGTAATCCTAAAGTTGGGGGCATGGAAGGGAGGAAGCATCCCCTCTATGGAAACCTGTGGACTCTTCTGTGTACCAGGTGGACTCTAAGGCATGGCAGAGGAAGCACAGGTCTTTGGATGTACTACTCTTGCAGGTGGTTCTCCCATCTTAGTCCCACAGTGCTATAGGTCAGTAGAAGATGTTGATCTTCATGGTTGCTGGTTAGTTTCTCATCGAAAGCCAAATAGTAGGAGCACTGCAGTCAGTATATTGACTTCCTTGGGCCCAGAATTTGTCCCCAAACATAGCAGTAAATGACAACCAATTATTTGGAAGCTGGTAAATTCTAAGCCAATAGTGTTGCTTCATTGTAATTAACAAGGGAGAGTAAATAAAACACACTGGCATATGTATTTGAATTGTAAACTATTTGTGGAAGGAGCCATATTTTTTCTCTTTCTTTGTTAGAGTGCCTGGTACAGTGGAGTCTTGGTTCATGAGTGGGGGAGTTTATGATACGAAATAAGTGTCAGCATTAACTCTAAACATCTTAAACTTGCCCTGAGCATAAATTGATAACTAAATTGATGATAGTTAAAATGATGGGAGGTGGTGTGCATTGGCTGTACAACAATTGCTGCACCAGTGAAGATGAACCAAGGTGAGTGCAAGCTGTAGGGAATATGCAGGAAAATGGCAGTGTGACTGGACAGTGTGCAGATTCTAACCATTGTATTAGCAATTCCAACTGCAGTGATTAGATCAGAGTTTTTTTGAGTATCTGACCATGTTGCTGCCAAATTCAATTGAATTAATAGCTGACATTGACAGAGCTGCTTTGGAAAAAAGTCTGTACTAGAACTAGTGCTGGCTTTTATTATCTGATTGTTGCTTGGGGCACTAATGAAGGAGATCTGTGGTCTAAATAAGAGAGGGAGAGGGAATGAAAAGAATTTATTCTTAAATCACTTTCACAAAACTGACTCTTCCATTTAAAAATTTTTTTTAAACAAAATCTTCTTTTTCTTGAGTAAAATAGGCCAAATAGCTGAAAGATTGTATGCTGGTTAGTCCATTCTCAGTGTGAGTTCAGTAAATAGATTGGCAGGTTGCGTGAAGGTCTTGTTATACAGTAAGGAAAAAGATGAGGTTATTTCAGAGAGGAAGTACTTCCTCCTTAGATCTATAAGGCAAAGTCATTTCACCCCTATTCTTGAAGTTAATGGAGCTGTGGGAAGTCTTCCTGTGTCATGACTTCTGAGAGGAGGCCTTGGCCTTGCTCTTCCCCTCCTTCCAATGAGAGGTAACATCTGATGTTAAAGCCTTGGTAATAATTAATCTTTGAGGCAGTATAGTGGTGGAATTGGACCTTGCCTTTTGCCTTTTAATTGTTTCACTTTGTTTTAAATTTTGTATGAGTGCAAGTGCTGGTGTTTTGAAAGAATCTAGATTCCTAATTAAATGGAAAGTTTAGCAATGGTTAAGCTCTATAGTATAATTATATCTCATTTTTACAAATAGAACAAGAAAGTAGAAAATTATGAATATCCTATGGGTATTTTCCATTAGGAATAATATAAGTGTACCAAGCAAGGACTCTGGTCGATTAGCCAGTACATCCCCTTCTATCCATAGGTATGTTCTGTCTTCTACTATAGAGTACCCAAAGAGAAGGAGCAGGCAGTGTTCAAGAACTGCCTGGTGGTTCAGGTCTTCTTAGTGTAGCAGCAGCATCCTCATCTTTTGAGGCTACAAAATCATTCAAGAAGAAGTAGGAATGGGAGGTAAAGCACCTTCTCCAGCCCTCTTAAAGAAAAGAGAGGAAAAATAGAAAGAGAAGTAGTGGCCCAGAGTTAGAAATGTGTACAAAATAATTCAGAGTGAAACCACCATCAGGTCAGTGCCCAGTGGTACTGAATGCTGTGTCTTTGCTGTCCAGTCGGTTCTCAGCAGCATTTGAAAGAATTATTTAGGCCGATTAAATCCTGAGCAGAAGTGAGAATAGGAGGAGCCAAGGCAATGACTCCAAGCATTATGTATTGCTGGGCCAGGAGCAGGAATTACTGTCTCCAGATTTTGCTAGGAGAGCAGGCTCACTGCCAGCCCTTGCTACAGCTGGGGAAAACATAGAGTACTAGCAAGATTTGGCAGTGAGCATGCTCTCACAGCAAGTCTTTCCTTTTCTGTCTAAGAGCAGCCATTCGGACTCAAGATGTTTTGTGGTGAGGGAGGGAGGCCAGCACCGCTCTTTACTGAAATGCTGTTGTCCATGCTCAAAGATGCTCTTCTCCTCTCTGTACAGCGTTATAGCTGCTTGCTGTGACCTCGCATCCCAACTTATCTGCATGATGGGGACCATAACTTGGCTTAAAATTTGAGGTTCAGCTTTGTCATTGCCAGTGGCAGTAGGATAAAGAAATACTCCTGTATAATATGGATCTTTGCAGATGACTTTTTAGAAGAATGTCAGCAGTGTATTCATATACATGGAAAAAGCCAATGAGAGTTTGCTGTGGATATCACCTAGCAAACAGACCAGGTTCAAAGCAGTTTAATGAAAGAAAATGTTGAATATTTATGCAGCTCCTTATTTAGATTAAAGCTGTCATAAGAAGAACCAGCTGCCATTGGATTACTTTCATTTTAACTATTCAGAGGCTCATGGTAAGTGGTCTGTATTCTTGCTCAGTTCCATTATGTGCAATATTTTTAAAAGTGCAAAGAATTCTTTTCCGAAGCTAAAAAAAAAAAAATAGAGGTTTTAGTGTTTTATTTGTATTTGTTAGTTGCTGAATTCTTTAACACCAGTATTATCCTATGATGCAAGATATCATTGAGGAATTTTTCCATGAGCCTAGTGATGATACAACTTAAATTGCAAAGAAATTCAGATAGTTTAGAGGTTGATTTAGAGCTCAGCTACAACTTTGGCTGTCTGTTTTGAAGTGAACCACCACATTTCTGTTTCATCCATCACTAATAAGAACATATCGTAGCAAGGAGTACTTTACATTGGGGCAAGGTTGAGATCTGTTTGGTTCCAAACATGTGGCAACTTGCCAGAAATAAGTATTTCGTCCCCCTGCGCCCACAAATAATTTTAGTATTGTTCGAAGAATCGGCCTAGTCCCTTCCTCATCACTTTTCCTTAGGATTTTTCATAGTAGTAGCTTGCATAATGTTCATTTACAAACATTTTTAGATTGAAAAAGGAGCCTATTTTTGCTTTGGTGATTTAAGGTGCTGCCTTACTCCAGTAATTGGGCTGCATGTCAGTGGGTTATCTTCCCTTTTGTATTTCAGGGAAAGTCCTATCCACTCTATGGTCTGTTTCCCACAGTTTGGAATCCCTTGGTTTACTTGGATTATAACAATCTATGGAGGAAAATGGATGAAATGGGCAAAGAGGTATGACATGAATATACTATATATAACTGTTCCATGCACTTGCATCCAAGAGTCTTGGTGACATTGAATAGGCATTTTATTTACTATAAAGGCTCAGAAAAATCCTTTTAGAACCTCTGCATTCAAGAAACAGTAGCAAACAATGAACAGTAATATGGTGCAACACTAAAAGGGCCAGAAGTGATGTTGTGGCTAAAAACTAGAAGTTGAAATGTATTTTATTATTTACTAAAGATTGTACTTAAAGAATTCAAGCCCTGAAACACAGAGGACTAGGTTATATGTGTACAGTCTGCCCTGTGAAAAGGATATAGCTAGATGTACAGCCCCAGGCAAAGCACTGTACCTCTCAGAGATATGCATCCTGCCTTGCCTCAAAGGAACATTAAGTAATCTATACTAGCAGCACGGTTCTGCCTTGTTTTAGCGTGGCAGTGCTGGCCAGTGCACTGTAACAGGAGCAAAGTTGAGCCTCCACCTACTTGATCCTATGCAGCAGGTCTACATAGGGCTTGCTTGTACATACACCAAGCCCAGAAAAAGCATGTTGAGAGAGTGTGTGGGTGACTATTACTTTTTTTTTTCTCTTGAAGTATCTGTTGTGCCAGTGTGGATGCTCCTGCTCAGTCATCTAACTAGGGGTGGGCAAGGGAGTGTGAGCCCTGAGCACTGGTTAAGGAGAGATGCTGGAATGGATGCTGCTATACTTGCAGCTACAGGCTCCAGCTGTGGAGCTGAGGAAGAAGCTAGGGGATGACAACAGGGAGATTCTGGGGTCCTGGCAGCTACAGCCTCAAGGAGAAGGAGCCATGGATCAAGACAGGGAGTGGCTCCACAGCACCAAATTAAGGGTGTTATATCTTCACCCAGCAAGGCAGTGCCTGGAGGGAAGGGGGTGGGGATGCAGGCAAGAGGCCTCCTTGACTGGGTGGCACCTTCCCTCCCAGCTGTTGGGACCACCCCCTGCTTCTACCCACTGGGTCCTGGACACCTGCTAAAGCCCATAGCTGTTCAGCACAAGCCCTACCAGGTGTACCTCTGCTCTTGCAGCCTGGCTGAGACATAATATTTTTAAACTCAAAATGTGTAGGTCATCAAATTTCCTCTGAACTAAAAGAAATCTGTGGAAAGGCCTCCCATTTTTCAAATACCCATCAACCATCCCATGCATTTATTACAATCCCAAAGCCCAGCCCCCTGAAGACTTAATTCATACAAATCATTTTACACGGGGGAGAATGAGTTATGCATGTATAAAAGATGCTGCAAGGGCAGCTTCAGCCGAAGACTGTACTGACACCACCTGCTTTTCTTCAGAAATATCTTTCTTTTGAAAAATTTCAAGTAAACAGTAAGGTAGTTGATGTGCTATAATAATTCTTTGCAATAAATTAGAATTTAAATATTCAGTTCATTTTACAGCAGTCTGTAAGAGGCCCTAAATCACACTGGTACAACTCCAGAGTATTTCTGTGAAAAACAATGGAGATGGTTCAGATTTTCACCGTTACAAGTAGCCAGAGCGAGTTTGGCCCACTGCAATAGATGACCTCCCTGCCTTCAAACTAGATGTGATTGGCTAGCAATATACTCTGTGCTAAGTCTTTAATATTTTGTTTTTATTTGTAGATCCCTGCTGAAGCACCATGGGATGCTCCACATGCTGCAGAGTGGGACAAGATGACAATGAAAGAGCTCATCAGCAAAATTTGCTGGACTAAGTAGATCCTATTTCATTAACTCTAAAATGTGCCCTTAAAATAATCTCTGTTCCTTAACAGATTGCGTGATGTGACCATATGGGGTATGTCCAAACAAGCATGCATGTGCGCTTTGTGGTGCATCAAAAGGTTCTCCATGCTGCATATTTGCAATATTGATCTAGAATTAGATACCTGGAAGTCCTGGTACCTTAAAAAAAAAAAAAAAGGTCTAAAAAAACCTGGATATGGCTGCAGCGTGTACTGCCCAAAATGAGCCTGGCTGGCCAGAGCCACACTCCAACTGCTAGGCAGGCACTGTGTGCCCGTATCACTGCTGCTGCAGCCCCAGGAGGCCCTCGGAACCCCAGGTAAAGCTGCTGGAGCCAGCCCAGGTGCTGGCCCCAGCATCCCTTACCCCAGCCAGGGCAATTTGTCACATTCCAGAGCTATTTGTCTCTGCTATTATTTATCCCCAGGGAAACACATGTGTGCTTGTCTGGACCTGCTCATAGTGAGTTTAGCAAGGGTCTAGTCATGCTCCTATTGTCTTCAATTGGGGCGGGATCAGACATCAGATCTGCAGACAATCCAAAAGTGAAAAGGATGGGAGGTGAGAGTCAAAGCTGCAAAAGGAGCCTGACAAATTAGAAATGTCTGAAATCAATGAAATGAGATTCAATAAGGACAAAGGCAAAAGGGCTAACCTATGAAAACGTAATCAAATGCTCAAGCAAATAATGAAGGATAATTGGGTAAGCAGAAGGAACATAGGGAAGGTTGTAGAGATACAGTAGAAGATAAATTGAGTGGATTAACAATGCTGCACTGTCACAGAAAAGGTGAATGCCATATTAGATTGTCTCAACAGAGGCTGCTCATGTAAAACAAGGTTAAGTAAGAATTTCTCTTTATCTGGCATTAGCAAGACCACAAAGATTGTGGGTACAGCAGTGTGATGTATAAGAAGGGACACTGAATGAGAGCAAGCTCAAAGATGATAAAAAAATTATAGGATTTTTGAAAAAGATGGACTGTGAGGGTAGGTTAAGAGAGCTGAACCTGGATTGTAAAATCTGGAATCAATGGCAGAACTCTTGTTACCTCCAGTGAGGCTAGGTTTTCACTCATAAAGCATATGGATGAGTCCATATCTTTTGTTAACATTGAAGTATCTTTCATTAACATACATAAGGATATTGAAGGTATAAAATGGTAGTAAGCATATGTAGCCTCTTTACAGCCATTAAGGGCATGTCTTCACTAGGGAAAAAAAGTATGTTCTTAATGTGAGTTAGCTGACTATTATGATTATTCATTTAATAGGGGTGCACCAATAGACATTTTGGGGGCCAATACAGATAGCTGATTTTTAAGGAGGCATATCAGCCGATCTGATTTCTGATTCAGCTGAGTCTGTTGTGGTGAAAGGGGAGGGGGAGGGAAGAGCCGTGGGGGTGCAGTTCAACGCCCCCTGTGGTGAGGGAGGCAGTGGGGCTGGGGTAGGCACTGCTGGAGCAGGGTGGGTGCAGGACGGAGCCGCGGCTCATCCAGGGGGGGTAGGAAGGGCTGCAGGTACAGGCTGGGGGCCTCACCGTGCTGTGATTGGAATGGGTGGTGGCAGCGCTGGGAGGGGGCTATAGTGAAATTGGGGGTGGCTGCAGCTCCTCCCCTCCCCCCCCAATAGCCACATCCTAGCACCACCACTGCCCATCCTGAGCACAGTGTAGCACAGCCCTCAGCCCCAGTCTGCAGTTGCAGCCTGCCTGCCCACCCAATGCAGATCCAGGGGCACATGCCGCACCCTCCCCTGACCCCTCCCAGACGAGCAGTGGGAGTCACCAGACAAGCTGCTGGATAAGCAGCGCACAGCAGTGAGATAAACCGCGGCTCTGTCCCGTGCCCGCTGTAGCTGGGCAGCACCTGCCCTAGCCCCACTCCCTCCCTCACTGTGGAGGGCATTGATCTGCCCCCCAACCCCTTCCCTCCCCTTCCACCACACCAGACTTACCAGCTGGACACAGCTTCCCAAACTGCCAGGCTTGTGCTCCTTGCTGCCTGCATGCTGCGCTGCGCTGTGGCTGCACACACGCACAAGCATTTATCAGCCAAATTATTGGCTGCTTTAGGCTGGTTTCTGATGTAGTCAATTTTCTTTATATTGGTGCCGATACAATATCGGACCAATGTATCTGTGCACCTTTATTAATTAGTTTTATTACAATAGTGCTTAGGAGCTTCAGTAATGGATGAGGGCCCCATTAGGATATAACAACACACAACAAGATGGTTCCTGCCCCAAAGAGCTTACAGTTAAAGGACGACAAATGGGAGAGTATAAGGAATCAATGAGACAATATCAGCAGCACTTTAAACTAGTGTCAGGTAAAGCCCTACTGAAGGCGGGACAGCATGTAGTTTTGAAACAAATTAGCGGGTCAGTTAAAGACTCCTGGGGACCTTAGAGTTTTCCTCAGCTTGCTCATTTGTATGAGAATCACATGCTGCTTTATCGGCTCTCTAGTTTTACCTCATGTCAGTTAAATTGCATTAAGAGCACATTTATTTTTCCTTGTGTAGATGAGAACTAATTTACTAAGTCCCACAATGTTGCTAGGAGATTGGTATGTGTTATTGGCAGATAGAGAAATGGAGACATGGGTTTCCACAGTCACAGAATAGGGTAGATGTGGAAAATGGAAGACCCCAGAATTCATAATCCCCAGTTCTGTACTCTAGCTGTTGGCAATGCTCTCTCCCAACAGCAGGTCCTTATTTTCATGACCAGTGAGTACCGAATACGTGGAGCAGGGCTTAAGTTGCAATGGAAAAATGTGAGTGACATAAAAAACCCCACAGGGTTGGAGTGGTGCTATAGCCATGATGGTCCAGGAAAAGTATGGGGCAAGGGTTTTTTGTGATATCTTTTACTGGACCAGCTGTATAGTTGGGAGAAAACCTCTTGCACAGTTGCATTGCATAGTTGGAGAGGTGTGTGTGTGTGTGTTAGCCAGAGATCTGCAGATGGTATGTTCCTTGGAGATGATGTTATGCTTTTTGCACAAACTCAGAAAGTAGGTGTCACTATGTAGTCTGGCTTCTTTTTTTCTTCCTATTATGGATTTCCCTCTGTAAAATCTTGTGATAGGTATTATAAAACCCCCTTGCCATAAAAATAAAATATGCTGTTCTAAAACATGCAAGGCAGGGTCTGCTATTTAGCTCTGCTATTCATCTCTCCCAGGGACCTGAAGAGACGTACCCAAATGCTTGTGTATGTCCTTCCCGACTATATGGTTTGTGAATAAATGATATCATCCACAAAAATGCTTGCCTCACATTTTTCCTGGACAACCATAGCTCCAACATTTTCCCAGCGCTACCACTGTTTTATGGTGTAATTTTTTGCATAGAGGTTGTCAGATATAATAGTAATGAAGGCAATATAGAAATTTATATTGGGCAGATAAGAAATTTCAAATTTGCCCTCACTATGAGCTTCTTTACCATTTCTCAATTCAGAGAGTCTTAATTTTCAGCCCAATCCTGGAAGGAGCTGGGCACCTTCTCTCAGTACTGATTAATTCATCTCCCACTGACTATGTTAGAAGTTAAAAGTGTTTGCCAACTTGTTGGAGCAGGACCTTAGATTATAATCATCTTGGGAAACAGGCATGATCTTTTATTTGTTAATGAAGTGTCAACATATATGAATAAACAGCAGTAACACCATGTGGATGTGAAATTGGATAAATGCCACAATTGGAGAAATGTTGTTCTTCCTTCCCCTTTTCATAGTTTTCTCACTGTAAGGCAGAGCCACGCACATCAGACTAAGGATATCCCTTCCTGCTGTGCCCTTCCATTACACTGTACCAAATAACATCCTCCACTATACTCAATACTTTTTATTTCTGTATCTTAGTTTTGTTTGCCGGCTATTATTTCCTGGTTCCTGTTATAGGACATGGCACAGGGCTACTAAAAATCATATTCATGTCATGTGCCAAAGGTCAGTATCTGACTCATGGGAGTTCTTCTAAATATCTCAGGCTTAGCCCTTAGGATACAGTGCTACAAGTGCTTTGTACCTGAGCTCTCATTGCCCTTCGTGAAAGTTCTCTATGTTTGGTGCTTTCATATCCACACCAATAATATAAATGGCAAGTGAGGTGCATGCTCACAAAAATAAAAATACCCCAGGAACCAGGGGCTTATCTAGGGGGGATGCAGAGTAGTGCTGTTGCCCCCCACCCTTTCAATTTTTTCTCCCAGTTGCAAAGTAGAACTAGGCAGAGCAGAGCAGGATGCTGTTGTGACAGGAGGTGTCACTGCTGAGAGCCAGGTTAACCCTTCCCTGGTTCTGCTGAATTAAGGGGAGTACCATGTCCCCATTCTGCCCGACTATACATTCCCCCTTTCAAAATCCTAGATCCACTGGTGCTTGGGAGCAAAGTAAGAAAGGGCTGTAAAAGTTCACAATTTACATCTTCCTTTAGAGAGAGCTTGTTAAGTTGCTGACCACAGCGTAGGATTAGATATTCTTTTTATTAATGAGACTTTATGTGGAAGACCTTTGACTGACTTTTCAAAATTATCTAAACCTTGACAGCAATTTACAAAACACAAGTGAAATAAGGGTACATGCAATAGGCCTGGTTTTCTCCTGGTGTAATGTAACTCTGTTATCTGCAGTAGAATTATCTCAACACACAGTTTGGCCCTTGCTATATATTTACTGTGATCAAGGCCATTACCGGGTAATATAACCAGTATGTAATTTGGAGTCAGCAAAAAAAGCTGCATTTTAGTGATATATGGGAGATAAAGATGTGGCTGAGGAAACTTTACTCTTTGAGCCATTGGAGAACCATTAAACTATGGGAATGATGTACTTGATGAGCTCCCCATGGAGGAAAAAGGCAGAAGAGCTCCAGTAAATGGCTACCAAATGCAGTCCCCTGTCACGAAAGTATTGGTTTTGATGACGGCAATAGTAGCTGGGAAACTAATTAGGGAGATAAGAAGGCTAAATCAACATGATTTCCCACACACAATGGATGAATCCTGGGGAGGGTGGAGGGCTCTTTATATGAACTCGTTCAAATTTTCCTTTCTACAGGCTCAAAAGTGAATCAAACAGCAACGATGGGTACACTTTGTGGCAATAACCTTGATCAAGGATAATAACCGAAACGTAGTACAACACAGCAGCAAAGTAACATTTCCTGCTTGACTTGTTTCTATTTTGTTTTGCATGTAGAGCTGCCAGAGACTTTGCTACTCTCTTTGTGAACGTCAATGTCACTTCTGAGCCACACGAGGTCTCTGCTCTCTGGTTCCTGTGGTACGTGAAGCAGTGTGGGGGAACAACCAGGATATTTTCCGTAACCAATGGGGGCCAGGTACAGACCACCATGCTTTCTTCCTTTCTGAAGGCCATAAAGAACAGATGCAGTGTTGTTTTTCCTACAAACTTAGTACAGTGGAGTCGCATCTTACACGGGGGTTAGGTTCTGAAGTCAGCATGTAAGGCAAAAATCACGTATAGTCAAAATTACCCTTGAAAATCCCTTAAATCGCCCATATTGGGTAAAACAGATCGCTGTTTCTTTGGTTGAGCACCAGATGAAATAGTTGGCTTGCGTTTAGGGGCCACGTTGTACAAAAAATACGTATCTTTAAACACTAGAATCACACTGAGCACGGCAAGATGCTCACACTATCAGAGGCGGGAACTCGTTGAGTGGAATGGTGGGCAGAATCACCCGCACTATTTAAATTGTTATTTTTCTCTCTTTTTGCTTTTTTTTTTTTTTTGCCGAGCGCGTATAGTTGAATTTGCCTAAGTTAAATGTGCATATGATGCGACTCCACTGTTTTTCTCTGCAGTCTAAATGAAAAGGTGATGAACCATTTTACATAGCGAACCAATACTCTGGTGTGATTTTGAAGTCGCTGAACAGTTGTTCAATTTTGTATTAGGCGGCATTTACAATTTAGGCTTCAGGTTAAATTGGGATCATTTCTTTAATTTCCCTGCTATCACCATATTTATATCACTCCAGTTTTCTTTTATAGTTGTTTGTTGATACATATCTGCCAATTTAGTTTCCATTGTTACTTATCATAACTGAAGATTTGAGTGTCTTCCAAGAATCCAAAGCAGGTATGGTTCAAACTCACTAGAAATGCAGTAAGTAGGTGCTTGGATCATTTTATTATAGGGTTCTACAGAAAATGTTCCTTGGTCATTGCATCAAGTTTTTGATGATCATGAAACATGGGGTGGGCCTCTGCTTCTGGTTTTAAGTTGTTTGGGAGTGGGAGGTAGGGCTGCTATGGCTAATACAGAAATCTTTGAACAGTTTTGCCTCTAGCTTTTCCTCTTCTTTATAGCAACTTCTATTGGCAAGAAATAGAAATGGGTAGTGAACAGCTCTTGAAAGGCAGCTCATACCTTGTATCATGTATGTCCCTCCTCAGTTATAGAAGATAAGAGGCATCCAAATATTGCAAAATTCACATTTTTCTCCTGATTAGTTTGGGTGAAGTTCTGGAAGAGAATGCAGATATTCCAAAGGTGTTGGAATATTTTGGACATGACATTTCTCTGGCTTCTCTCCAGCCTTCTCCTTTGGTTACCCCAGTCTCAGAGCATTCGTGTAACAATTTACTTTCAACGTGCAAGCAATGACAGTGGCTGCTAGGTTTGGCAGTGTAGTGCTGTGAACCACAAAAATATCCTGAGATGCCTATAACTCAGTAAGCAGCCTATTTCAATGTAGGCAGGGTAGGGAGGGGGGTAGAGTATAAAGCCCCAAAGGAGAATTTTGGTTGCAGTTTGTTGGAACAGTCTGTTTCCTTTGTGCCTAGAAGTGGTGCAGTTTTCTGATTTCCACTCCAAAGATTAAAAAAGAGGAAAAAAGTGCAAGTTCTTATGACTTACAAAGCCAAAGCCATGACTGTGCTGCCTCCACGCTGAGCCTGTGAACAGCACTGAGAAGCATGTCCTTCCCACCATCTCCCACTCCATGCATGCCTAATCCCAGAAATCCCCACTTATGAACATCTCCAGTACATCTCAGTAATCATGCATAAGACAAGAAGCCTGAGAGTGGCTTGGACATGGGCTCAGCACTGCGTGAAGATTGATAGCCTTATTTCTGGGATTTGGTACACTTGGGGTGTGTCTACAAGTTCATTAATGCACCGTAATTATGGCACATTAAGCTTAGTACCTGTAATGACAGGTACTAACTTAATACACCGTAACTGGCACTACTGTGCATTAGTGCAGATGGGTGCGTTTTTTGTGATGCTACTGCACATTAGACTAAATTAGCACATTAGCACAGGCTTTGCCTGCCGCACTAATGTGCAGTAAAATTAGTCTTCTACACATTAGGCATCTTGTATAGAGAGAAAGCTAGTGGGAAGAGGGAAGCAGCAAGCTCTTCAGTGGCACCATGTGGGTACAGCAGCACTTCATTTTGGACAAACCTGAGGAAGCATATTTTTAAACCGCTTTTTGCAGCAGTTAGTCATTTGTTCATGGCTGGTCCTGCATCTTCTCATGGCTGAAGTGGGGAAGTTGGGCTCTTAGAAAAATGAAAGAGGATTGACCAATTTATGGCTTGTGTGTCCTAAGTGGCATGGGCAGCCTCTATGTCCACCACATAGCAGATCGGGTTGGGGGTAAGCATCATAGTAGCAGATAGGGCAGGAAGCAAAAAGAAGAGCAGCTGATTGGGCAGGGGAAGAACATTGGAATGGCACAAGGGAGACCACGGGACTTAATTTGTGGCACACCTGCCAAAAAAAATTGGCCACCACTGGTGCAAAACTTCCACCAAGCCTCTACACTGGAATCACAAAGATGTGTAACAGGGAGAATTTCAGTTTGTTTCAGACCACAAAGTCCTTGTGCCCTCCCTGGAAAGATGAAGATCAGTGCTGTCTGTCTTAGGTCCAGATTCTTTTTAAAGCTCTGTTTTGCTTCTGGGGCTTATATAAGTTCAGCACTGGAAAAACAAGCTAGTATTTTTGTTCTATATGAGTATTTTTTAGCACATTTACATGTAACGCAATAGAACTCCATTCATTATTATATAGTTTGTCTGCAGTTGCTAAAGTGTCTGCTTTAGGATCCTTTTTGACTTCTTTGCCTGGATGAGTCATTAAACCAGCTGATTAATAACCTGACAAACTCACACAAGATTATGGACATAATAGTCATTGGGCACATCTACACGTGCTATTAATGCAATATAGGCTTACTGCACAGGAAAATACTGCACAATAAGTCTTCCCCAGGAAGGTGTCTACATGTGCACCCTGTTGGAAGCAAATCTTCTCCCAATGGGAGAGACCAGTACAGGGCTGCTCCTGCCCTGTTCTGCCCCCCTGCAGCATCCAGGGGGAGCTCCAGGCTCTCCTGGGATGCTAGGCTGGAAGCTGGCAGGAGGCATGGGGACCAGAGTGCACAGGGGCAGGAGAGATCTTTTGGCTGTGACAGCAACTGTCTCCTGGACCTGTGCACATCAGGAGGGGTCCTGATGTACATGGGGCTAGGAGACCGCAACTGCTGCAGCTGGCAGAGCTGTCCCAGCCCCATGCATATTGGGACACACAGTTGCCAGTGAGCACAGCAGGGGACTCACCAGGAGCTATCCAGCTTGTGGGACAGCTGCCAGCAAGCCACCAGATAAGGGGGGAGTCCCAGCCCAGCAGGGAGCTGTCCCACTTGTTCTGTCCCCTGGCCGGAGCTGTGCCCACAGGAGCCAAGCAGCAGCTGGACTGGGGAGCTCTCTGCTTCCCTGCTCACCCAGGCACTGGCTGCTTATGGGGCAGCTGCCAAGGAGCCACCAAGTGAGTGGGGAATCCCTGCCTATCAGGGGTTTGCTGGCAGCTGCCCCACAAGTGGGACAGCTTTGGCCAGCCCCCAGCTGAGTGAGACACTCCCAGACAGCCCCTGGCTGAGTGGGAAAGCACTCCCAGCACTGCCTCCCTAGTCCCAGCACTTCTTGGCTCCCAGTTCCTGTGAGGAGCTGAGGCCCACGCAGCACTGGGAAAGGGGGAGCAGAGAGTTACCTTGTCCTGGCATTGATTGGCTTCCAGCTTCTGAGGGGAGCTGGGAGCTGAATAGCACCCACACTGGGGACAGAGAACTCCCCCGCCCCCTGTGACTCCCTGGTGATGTAGCTGACCAGGAGCAAATTTGCTCCCAGTCAGCATCTATATGAGCAGTACTGCACAGTAGCTATTGCACAGTTAATCTACCACCTGTATTTACAGATAGGATAAAACTGTGCATTAGTCTAATTTACTACACAGTAGTTTCTGTTCAGTTACACGGTGACAGCTTGCTGTGCAGTAGATTAGTCTACTGCACAGTAAAGCATCTCGTATAGATGCGACCACTGAGGTTGGTTCATGAAACACCTCTATTGACAGTCTGGCCCTGCTAGTGAGTGCTGGGCTCTCAGCACTTGGAAATCTAGCCCTATGTTTTCTGTGTGGAAACAGACTTTATTATTGACCCTTCTGTTCTGACAATGATTTTTCCTTGCGGTTTTTTATTCCTAGGAGCGGAAGTTTGTTGGAGGCTCTGGTCAGATTACAGAGAAGATAATGCAACGCCTTGGAGGAAGAGTTAAACTGGAGAGACCTGTAGTCCACATTGATCAGTCAGGTGAAAATGTCATTGTGCAGACACTAAACCATGAGAAATATGAGGTAATTCAATAAAAATGAGAGAGAGATGCATTTAGTGAGGGGATGTGTCTGCTACAGCTCTTAGCCAAATCCAATCAGCACTACACATTCATTTCTTTCCACTTCTCAAACTACCCTGAAAGACTTTGAAACCTTTTCCTGATTTATTTATGACTGGTTGTCATCTTAGTGTATTGCTAATTGGTTCCTGGCATTAGTCTACTTTTTCTATGTTTTGTTTTATCTTGTGACTGTGTCATTTTATGTTCCTGTTCCTATCTCTGATTGTAATTTATGTTTATATTACATAGCACGGTGTTGAAAAAACGTTATTAAGATTACAAAGCCAAGCAGTCAGAGGTTAGGCCATGACTAGGTTGTCCTGTACAGTCTTACTTCAGCCTTATAAAATAATCTTTAAGTATATCATCACATTCTATTTTTTCCACAGGACCCCTGTCCCATTCAGTACAGATGATGAAGATGGCTCTGGGGGCAAATCAGGGTTGTGAAGTAAAGAAAGCTTGTAGGTCCCCATTTGGAAGGTTTTTAGGGGACAAATCAAAGGACTGCAGAAAGAGAGAGAATGGCCTATGTCAACACAGATTTAAAACTAGATTCCATCCCTACCTTTTTCACAGACTTCTTGCGCAAAGATAGTAAAATGAGTTTCCCACAGGAGGTCACTACCTGGGTGTCCCTCCTTTTTTGAGAAATGGCTTGAAGCTGCAGGGTTTGGATGCAGACGTGTTGAGTACTCAGCTGCAACTGAAGTCAGTGGAAGCTGTATTTTGAATGTGTAGAGAAAGACTGTCCAGCTGGCAGCCCATGGGCTTACACTGCGGCCCCCAGGCTCCCCTCCTCCCCCGCTTTGCTCCTGCTGCAGAAGCAATTGCGGTCTCTGGGCTCCTTCTCCTTCCAACTTCCCCTGCCTCATCCCGGGGCACCCGAGAGGCATGATGTAGCAGCAGCAGAGCCTGTGACCAGGGATTTTTAGGGTGAGGCAGGGTGCCTGGGCATACAGTACAGAGGAGTGGGATACTAGGGTATGTGGTGCAGGGTATGTGGTGCAGCAGCAGGACACATGATGTAATAGGGAGGAGTGGGACATATGGAATGTGGCCCCAGGGATCTATGGCCTCCATTGATGCAGACATGGCTGGTGTGGCCCATTGAGCATGCACTTAGAAGTTGCACAGCCTTTTATATATATAAAAATAAAATAAAAGCAACAGAGGTACCCTGAAAATGCATGTCCCAGGCATCTCAGATTAAACCCTCAAAATGAATGCATAATTGTGACACTGAGCAATGTTCATAAAGCAGCTAGATTAGGTTGCACAGGTTACCTTAATTCATGTATTTCCTAACTTCTGTCTTTTCCAGCATAAATCTTTTTGTGTGTAATTGCCATTTAAAAAAATAAAAAACAGAACAAAATATTTCATCAACTGTCATCAGAGTGACATCCAGAGTGACTTTGATAAACCAGGCCGTAACCTTTAGATCCATGTTAGAAATGTTTGCCATTTGAGCTAACAAATTTACTGATGGCAGTTGTTGGTTGTCAGTCTCTATATGGACCAGCCCTAGAAAGGAAAGACATGCCCTTTTTGTCAAAGGATTTCACAAGTATCTTTTGACAGTGGAGGGATGATGAGATTCAAGGGGAGGGATGATGAGATTCTAGGGGGTCCACTCCATGCTCTGGAGATGAGTGGTTCTCTCTCCATTTCCCTCTGTTTTGAATGCCTTCTACCATATATCTACTCCAGCCAATCTCATTTTTCACACTCACACTTCTTATCCCAGTTCCACTTTACTTGCCCAACGAGTCCCAATCTTCCCCTTCCAGATCCCAGTCATGGTTTCACCTCCCATCGCTGTCCCAGGCTCCCCAGACTAGTCTTCCCAATCTACTGTTTTCCTTCTCCCTTACCCTTCCATTTGCTTTTGCTTCCTCAGCATTTAAATCATTTTCCTCCTCCCCACTGCCTGGATGCCAGTAAGGAAGTAACTAAATGCAGAAGAGAAAAGTTCCTTGCATTTATTGACAATGCCAGTTCTTCCCAGCTTGGAGCACTTGGGATGAACCATTACTGAGAATCCTTCTGAGCATCTGTGAACTGTGTTTCTTTCTTTGAAGGCTTACAATTTGGGAATGGCAAAGGGCACATCCCTGACACACACTGCCATTTAAAATCTGTACCTCAAAGTATGGAGCTCAAAGAAACACTTGCAAAACACTCATTTGTCCGTAAGCTTCTTTTGAGAAAGGGCTGAAATGTAAAAGTAAAAATTAAAAGTCTAAGGCAGTCCCGTCTGCCCCCTCCCACCCCCCGGAAAAATTTAGCTCATTTGATTAAAGCCTGGCAAAATTATAAGCAACTGAGAATGGGGCCTTGTAATGGGAACTGTTGATCAACCTTAGTAATAGACAGTGTTACTAGACATGCCTATAATAATGAATGCGCTTTGTTTCAGGGCAAGTATGTGATCAGTGCTATTCCCCCTGGCCTGACTACAAAGATCCATTTCAACCCAGAATTACCAACAAAGAGAAACCAGTTAATTCAACGTCTTCCTATGGGCTCTGTCATCAAATGCATGGTGTACTACAAGGAAGCCTTCTGGAGAAAGATGGGTATGTGGGTATCAATAATTAGAAAAATGAAGAACCTGAGATTTTATTGTCTCACTGACCTAAAAGTCATGTTGTAGAGAATAAGGGAGTTGTGGATTTTTAAAAAAATAAAATACCTGGCAGGTTATATGTTTGATATTAACCTGCCTGTCTACCAGAAATTAAATTAAAGGACCTGGCAAAGGTTACGACTCTTAGCTGTATGGTAAAGGGAAAAACCCACAGTAAAAGAGTGGCAAAGGTAAAGCTCCTTGAGGAACTAATGCAGGGTGAGTTCTTTCTCCAGACTACTTCTCTGTTCCCAACCTGGAGCCTATTATCAAAGGGGATCCTAAACCTTCGAGATGCTAGAAAAGGAAAGAAGCATTGAGTGAGAAGCCAGAAGTTGCCGAGGGTGTGCTTTACCCTTCACCGTATATGCTTTGTTCCTTTGGGAAGTTAAAAAAATAATACTTTTATTTAAGACATTGAGTCTGCTCCAATGCACTGGAATTCCATCGGAGCAGACTCACTGGTCTTGTATAAGCACCCATGGTTTCAAAAATGATACTGAGAAAGAGAGAGACAATGCTATAAAGATGGTTCCAGGTTTCTAGGTATTATCAGTGAATGAAAAAATGCTGGGGATTTACATTTTAACTTTTCATTAGGAAATAGGAAGGTAGGCCTGGATGGGACCTCTTGAGGTCACCTAGTCCACCCCCTGCTTCAGGCAAGATCATCCATGACTAAGCCACCCCAGCCAAATGTCTGTCTAACCTGCTCTTGAAAATTTCTAGGGATGAAGATTCTACAACTTCTCTAGGTTGTCTGTTCCCATGCCCAACCATCCTCATAGTCAGAAAGTTCCTTCTAATCTCCAGCCTAAATTTCCTTTGCTGCAGCTTGAGGGCATTGCACCTCATCCTGTCCTCTATGGCCACAGAGAAAAGCCTATTTCTATCCTTTCTATAATTGCCATTCAAATATTTGAAGACTATTATAAAATCTCCCATTCTTCTCTTCTCCAGACTAAATAACCCTA
Source organism: Alligator sinensis (assembly GCF_000455745.1). Taxonomy (NCBI): domain Eukaryota; kingdom Metazoa; phylum Chordata; order Crocodylia; family Alligatoridae; genus Alligator; species Alligator sinensis. The sequence goes on along the minus strand of NW_005841841.1, from coordinate 763,550 downwards.
GTTCTTTCCGCTTGTCCTCATAAATTGTGCTTCCCAGGCCCTTAATCAGTTTTGTTGCTGTCCACTGGGCTGTTTCCAAACTGTCCATATCCTTCATGAAATGTGAGGCTCAAAACTGGACACAGTACTCCAGGTGAGGCCTCACCCCTGCTGAATACAGCCAAAGAATCACTTCCCTTGATTTGCAAGTGACATTCCTGTTGACACTGACTGTGAACTTTTTTTGCAACAAAGAGCATATTGTTGGCTCATATTCAGTTTGTTTCACCGTAACCCCTAGGCCCTTCTCTGCAGTACTGTAGCCTAGCCAGTCATTCCCCTATCTGTATTTGTGCATGCAATTATTCTGTCTCAACTGAAGAACTACAGTGAACAATGATCAGCATTTATCATCTCTGACAACCATCTCAATCTCTTTTCTCCTGTCAGATTACTGTGGCAGCATGGTCATTGAGGATGAAGAAGCTCCAATTTCAATAACCTTAGATGACACTAAACCTGATGGATCTGTGCCTGCCATTATGGGGTAAGGAGCCCTTGCTTTATAGTTGTTTGAATAAAGGATTACAGGGGAAAGTGGGTGGAATACATGTGATAATCACTCCCATTTTGGAAGACCCATGTAGCACAGCATATTTACTCATACACCACACCTTTTTCCTAAAAATTAGCCCTCAGAAACTCTGGCATATGTCTTCCACACCAAAATGGAGACATGGGGCTGCTGTAATGGTTACAAGGGGCTGACTGCATGCTGGCCTCTGGTTGCATGCAGGTGGGGTGGAGTCTTATCTTTAGCATCATTCACTCTCTCCTTGCAAACTCCCCAGCTCAAGATGCCAGTGCAGCTGTGACAGGGTTAAAGCATCAGCTGCAGAGTCTGCAAGGAGAGTGAGTGATATCCCCGCTCCAGCCAGCCTACATTCAGCCATGACTCTGGAAAAATCTTTTTTTCTTCATTGTACCTTCCAAAACAAGGTGTGCAACAATCTTTCTTTGGGGGAGAGAATGCGGTACTCTGCCATCAGTATTCAGAGGGAACTTTAATCCGGGAGACAGTATCTACGAAGGCCCTTCCAGTCTCTGTACTACCTGCCTTGGAGGACCATCCCTGGAGTACCAGCCCTGAATAGTTCAGTGTATAAGAGGCAGTTAGGAAGAGGTTGTTGACTGCTTCCATGGAAGTCCAGAGAGATTACTCAAATAGTTAAAGATAAGCACACACTTAAGTGTTTTGCTGAACTGTCACTGTAGAGATCAAACCATCCTTAGTCGCATTTACCAGGCCTTTGGCTCTGAACATACTGGGCCTTTATTTTTTAGCATGCTGAATCCTGAAAATACGGTCAGCACAAAGTCACTGGTTGTCTTAAATCTGCACTGCACTGAAGAGAGATGAAGGACTGTTCCTCACAACAGCTTGTAATTAGTCCAGAGAGCAGCTGTTCAGTGAAAGATCTGGGATTCTGAAGAACCTGCCAAGTGTTAGAGGTGCAGTTTGGAAGAGGAGCTGGAAAAAAATGTAATAGTGTTTACTGGCTATTAAGTTGAGATTGAATTAAGGGAATATAAGCAATGAAAAAGATATCCCAATTCAATCTAAGTTGAATTTACCAAACAAGCTGTATAGCTATGTGATATAATTGCATTTGCAACACCATAGAGAAGAAACCTTATACAACTACTGAATTTTATAACACAGGCATGATCAAAAATGTTAAAGATGTCTCCATCTGAGAGCAATAAACCCCCTACTGTACCTCTTAAGTTACTGTTGAAAGCAGGAATTGAAATATTTTTTTTCTTGCTACCAAAATCAGCATGGGATCATCTCTATGTTAATGTAAGCAACCTTATTAAAGATTGTAGGAGCCAAATACATCCTTCATGTATCTCCATGAAAGAGAATGGAGCTAGTCCAGAAATCAGTTTGATTCTTGTTGAATACATCTTAAAGCAGTTACTGATAGGAATGGGCCTGGAGCTTTGTTCTTTACTTGTTATAAACCATATTTTACATAAGCATTAGTTTCATTCCTTTCTCATTTTAAAGTCCCTACAAGTACACACCCTACTCCTGTCCTTTGAAAAATCAGTCTGAATATTGACACTGCACAATATCTTTATGTTACTTTTTCTCTTTAGTTTTATCCTTACAAGAAAGGCCTTTAAGCTGGTGCATCTTAGCAAGGAAGAGAGGTAAGAATTTACAAATTATAAATATTTATTTTATGAAAGTTTCTTCTTCAAGATGCTTCAAAGTCACTTCTGTGTCCACACACAGCAGCCACAGATGCCAGGACTCAGCAAGCTTCTGGGGCCAAACAGAACTTTTTGTAAACAGGTCCATGTCCCAATAAATCCCTTTTAAGAATATTGTAAAGTTTCCAAGTACTGTCAGCTGTTCCACATTATCACTAGCCTGTTGCCCTCCCTGGGGGGGAGGGTTGTTTTTACTGTGGCAGTTGCAGACTACTGCAGAGTTTCTACACTGTATCCCTCCTGACCACTTGCACATAGACCCATACCATTAGGATACTGTGGAGAGCGTAGAAATACTTCACCTTTGGTGGACTTTGTGTGGAGGCCAGATGGTAGAAGATTTCTATTGAGGTAGAAACGAACATCGCCAAACTGAAGTGGATCAGCTGTGGCATGGTGCATCCTGCCACAGCTGATCTGCTTTATTGGGCAAAACACATGTCACCCCTTGCCCCGCATTGGACAGGAGCTCTGTAACAGGACAGGCCGCTGAAAGCAGCCATGGCTCCCCGCTAGTAGCCATGCTAAATCTGCCCCGCTCCAGCTCCTCTGTGTACCCCTTTGCTATTCCACTTGCCACACTTTGACAAACATGTTATATTACTGTGCGAGGCTTCCCCAGAGTCCTGGAGTCACTTGCTTATCAGTGCTGCCCTTATCCTGACTTAATTTACTTATTCAGACCCTCAGTCCTATTTGTATTCTTAGACCCTGTCTGCTACCAAAGACCTATTCTGCACCCTGCTGGCATGTATCCTGTCTTATAGGCACCATTCATGGCCCTACTGGCCCTATCTGTACCTTAGAGTACCAGTCATGCCTTAGGAGCCTTATTCGTGGTCTCTACTGCTCCTAGCCATACCCATACCTCATATGTTCAGTCCTCGTTCATAGCCTTCTGGCTCAACAGTTTCTGCACCTCGGGCTCTATGCAGTTTGTCTAGGCTTCAGCCCCCTCAGCTTTAGCCCACTTTTGTCCGGCTGTAGCCTTTAGCCTTGGGCTGCTGCTTCTGGCCCAGCTTCCCTGCCTCACCCTATCCCTCTCGGTGCCCCTGGCCCTTACAAGGTTAATGATCACAGCATGCTTGGGGGCACTCTGCCCAGTGTCCTCTAAACCACTCATCTTACTGCCATTTCTGGTCCTCCTGGTAACTAAACTAATTCTTAACAGAAATACAATCCCATGGAGTAAACAAAAACAAGCATGCACCAAAATCTTAACCTTTCCAGGCGCTCACCAACAAGGGGGAGAGGGTCTTTTTCCCCTACTAACAGTTCCTCCTTTCCCTGTGACCTAGATTCCTGTATCTTGCAGGACAGTTCCTTCCTCTTCCATTGTCAGGGCCAGAGTGAGTCCATCTGCCCTGGAGGCAAGCCTATATACTGGCTAGGCCCTCCCCTAGGCATTAATGTCTGAACATTTGTCTTATGAACATGAACTTAGGATCATTTTCACCCAAAAAGGTTGCTTTTGGTGGGGGGGAATACTTTGTAATTTTTAAAATAGCTGAGTTTCATTTTCCTTTGTCTTCTGACTACTGCTTGCATCTTCATGTAGGAAAAAGAAAATCTGTGAGCTGTATGCCAAAGTGCTGGGTTCAGAAGAGGCTTTACATGTAAGATACTGGTGTATTTTTTTGCCTTTATACTGTAGCAGTGCTAGCCACTTCTACTTGATGGTGAAACAAGGGCAAGATTAAAATATCAATCTCTCAAAATTATTTAGGTTGTGCCATCTGATTTTATAGTTCCTACTGTAGCCAGTGAATCCCAAATAGTGCAGGAAGAAACGAGTTCACTATCTCATGCTGTACTAGAAAGGAGAAGATAATACAGTTAAATACTGTATGGGAGGTCAGTGCTCGAGAAGTGTAAATCATTATGTGATACTGGGTTGTACTAACATGGCCCCATGTAGTTCCTTTATCATTTAACATTATCTGGTTTTTCTGTTCTTAAAGGAGTACCTATATTTAATTGTTTCCAGTTTTCTAGCCACTGTCTGTTTTCTTTATTTCACGTTTTATTCACTGTTGCAGCCAGTGCATTATGAAGAGAAGAACTGGAGTGCAGAACAGTATTCAGGTGGCTGTTATACAGTCTACTTCCCACCAGGCATAATGACTCAATATGGAAGGTATGTAAAATAATACTTTGCTTTTCATTCTCCTTTGTTTGTAACTGTTGCCATATGTACTGTACTGAACAGAGCATGTACAGTGACGTCCAGGCCCTGTTAAAGTCAGCAAGCATTGACATGTAATTAGGTATATTAAATGTAATTATATTTATAGGAAATTGTTGTATTCATTATGGCAGTGTTCTCAAACATTTTGGACCACCTGTCAACCTGGACTAACTGAACCCCATCAACCCTCATTTCTCATAGACCCTCATGGGTTCATAATCAAATTTCAAAATTTAATTGAAAGCACTATATAGGCACCTGGCGCCTGACATCTGTAGAATAGAGTCTGGGAACCACTGCCTTATGGAATATATTAGGTACTAGTGATTAATGGCTGGTTGTTATCAGCCAACTTGTGGTGAACCTGATATACCTTCCAAAACCTTTTGGGGGGCAGCCAAATAAATCAAACATCCTTGTCAAGGACACAGTGGTTGCCATTAACATTTTTTTCTCAAACCACTTGTTAGTTACCTATGAAATATCCTAGTCCTGTGTCAGAGAGCTGGGAGATGCCCTGAACATGCAGGAACTCTGTTTTATTAGTCTGAGTGCCGTTAGTGAGCAGCAAAGCTGGTGACAGCCTTAAGAGGAGCCAATTTCAAGTGGTTGAGGAAGGTCCATCCATGCCACAACAGAATAGATACTTTCCCCTGTGGAAAGGGAACACCATTCCTATGGCTCTGTTGGTTCAAGTGGCTTGTGGAGTTTTTGTGCAGTGAAGCAAGGGAGGAGATCCAGCCCTCCCTTCTGTATGCGGATACTTCTGTCTTTTCCCTTTTGACATTCAAACTGAAAAGTTCTTCTGCACCTAGAAGTTGTTGTCAACAACCCATTGCTACAGACAGCCCACCATTTGTAATGGCAAAATTTCAGAAAAGCAGCCATGCAGTGAAAAATAAACCCATTCAACTACAGTGCATTTTTTGAGGCTCTCTGGCTTGCTCCTTTTGTGAGCACTAAGACAAGACTTGCATCACTTTGGGGATGTACTGGTTTACATGCATCTGGCTACTGCTTCAGGGGTATAAACTGAACCCCTGCTTTTGACTTTTGTCAGAAGCTACCTCCAGTTAACCCATCTGAAAAGGGGTACCTGGTTATTTGTGCTGGGGAGCCAAGGGTAGCCAGCCATGATACTTGTGTGCTCTTGAATATAGAAATTTACATGCCTTAACCACCCAGACTCTATGGGTCACTAGATTTTGGAGGATCTTGGAGCTTGATTTGTTTGTGCCTTGGATTTTTCTTTGACTTGGGTTTTGAGTAATGTTAAAATTATAGCAACAAGTAAATGCTAACTCAAGGTACTTTTTCCCCTTCCCGTGTCAGCCCTGCAAGAATTCATGAGAAATTAAGCATAGGCTGTGGTGTCAAGCATAATAAAGTGCTTGTAGAAGGATCATCAGCTTTCTTTTACACAGCCTTTGATATTTTGCATTTGTTTTAAAGGATCATTCGAGAGTCATTTGGCAGGATCTACTTTGCTGGCACAGAGACAGCTACCCAGTGGAGCGGGTACATGGAAGGAGCTGTGCAGGCTGGGGAGAGAGCAGCAAGGGAGGTACTATAAGCCAATTTTCTTTGGTCATCTCTATTAAGGGCCCAAATGAGACCAGACAAACCACAGAGGTTTTGATTTCAGTATCTGTCATCCTGCGTAATAGGTATTGTAACTGGGGAAGAGGACTTGTAGAATTAAGGTGATGGATTCCAGGATAATTTGAGAGAGAAGGCTTTTTAAAATGTATTCTGCATGTTGTTATTAAATGATGTGAGGCAATGCAATTATAGTGTCATAGAAAGCAGAATGCTATAGAATATCACTCAGTTGAAGTGTTAAATCCAAATCTGGGCAGTATACTTTGTCTAAAATTTAATGCCTCAAGTCCAAAGCTGCCCTCCAATATATGAGTGTAACTTGCATCAGAATCAGTTGCATCCTGTTTTCAAATATAATATTCATTATATATAATAAAATGTTAGTTATGTGCTATTACTTCCTGTCACAGGCCCATGAAATCTGCCTACTGTCCTTTCTTTGATCACTCCCTTCTGCTTTTCTCTCACTGACAGAGTAGATTGAGACAAGCTTCATCAGCTCATAATGGGGAACTCATAAGTCTGTTTAAAAAAACCCAGCAGCATACTTTGAGCCAGGTAGCAGTAACATGAAAGCCACTTCACACCACTCTAAGAGGCGGAAAGAACCTTACAGTGTGTATAAATTACAAATACCTGCTCTATTCAGGCCATTAACACCAAAGCAGTGGTATAGAGGGACTTAAGCAGAATGGAGAATCTGGGAAATAGCTTCCATTTGATATGATGCCACACTGATTTTATAATTACTTGCACTTCACTCAAATCACACTCCTACCCCGCTGTATGTATTAAGAGTGGTAATTACAGCAGCATTTACTTGTCTGTGCTAGAGATACTCTTATCCATGAAAACTTCTGCTGCTTTTACATCTATATTTGTTGTCTTTTGCTTTAGCAATACTCCTCAAAAGGCCAAGGAAGAACTCCTTAATCAAGTACTTTCAGATACACAAATGTACATCCCTCATCCTGATGGTGTGCTATCTAACAAGCATCACTTCAAATAGATTTTCTTTCTCATGAGTCAGACAACATTAAACTTAACTCAGCCTTACTCAGACAGGCCACAGAAAAGATTCTTGTATGATAGCATATTTTCACCTGCGTCTGGTGAGAGATGAAGCTTACAGTGACTGTCTGGCAAAGTGGCAGCATGTGTGAATTCCTGTGTGAAATCTAGCCTCTTACATGAGAGAGAAATGAGTCAGTAAAAAGCTTTAGAACATTGTAGAAATGCTCAAAAGTTTGGTGTAGAGCCATCACATTTTGCAAGAAGCACAAAAATCAGTCCTTTTTCTTTCCCTTGCTGATATTCAACATATGTATCACCATACATTTTCTGATGCAAGGCACTTCCAGCTAATAATATCTATTCTTCTCAGAGATTTTAAGTTGTTCTTACTGTTAGCATATGGAAAAAATAAGGTTCTCATTTTCCTCATATTCTAAATTGTGATTATTGAGTAAAACATCATTGCTCATATAGTATAAATATTATCCTTCCAGATACTGTGCAAGATGGGAAAGATCTCAGAGAGTGAAATCTGGAAGTCTGAACCAGAGTCAAAGGCAAGCTTTTTCTTGCATGTATTTGTAGATCAATAGCTAAACCCAGTATTGCTGCTTCTAATCCTAGTTAAGTTCTTATGGGGCACGTCTACATGAGACCTTATTGTGCAGTAAACTAATTCTACTGCGCATTAGCATGTCACATCAAAAGCCATGCTAATGCACAGTAAAAATAGTCTACTGCGCGGTACACATCACGAAAAGACCACACACCTTCACTACTACGCAGAAGCGCCAGCTACAGCACATTTAGTTAGTACCTTATATTAGAGATACTAAGCTTAATGCGCAGTATCAAGGGTGCATTAATGCAAGTGTAGACATGCCTATAGAGCCTATCCCTGTAATAATTTTGGATGACCAAATAGAGATACACCAATAAAAATTTTCTTGGCTGATATCAATCTGATAGTTGATTTTCAGGAATGCAGCCCAGCAGCTTGGAGAGCAGCCAAGTCTGCTGATAAGTCTGTGGGGGTGGGGAAGGGGTGTGAGAGGGGGAAGATTGAGGGCTCCACAGTGAGGGAGGGAGTGGGGCACGGGCAGCTGCTGCCCAGCCAAGGCAGCGAATGTGACCCTGGGGCCA
>NW_005841841.1:741339-755310 GCF_000455745.1 Alligator sinensis | reverse complement strand
CGGGGGTGACTCCCCACTGCTGTGTGCACCCCTGAGGGAGGCATGGGGGGCATGTGCCCCCCAGGATTTGTGCGTGGGGCAAGGGTGGGCTGCCCACTGTGGGCTCGGGGCCATGGGCTGCACCAGCTTCTTCCTAGCTGAGTGTCTGGACTGGGGCTGCACTCAGGGCAGGCAGGAGTGGGTTGGGCTCAGCTGCACGTGGTGGCAATGGCCCTGGGAGGTATTACTATGTGGGGGGTTACGAGGAATTTTGGGGTGGCCATAGCTTCCCAAACCCTCACTAGCATCACCCCTGCTGCCTTTCCCTCAGGAGCCCTCATGCCCCAAGCAGGGGTGGCACTGCAGGGAGCCTTGGGGGTCTATGGCCACCCCAAATTCCCCATAGCCCCACCCCATGGCCACTCCTTCCAGGGCCACCACCGCTGCCATGCACCCTGCACAGTGCCCCCTGGACGAGCTGCCCCTCAGATCCATCCCACTCTTGGTCCTGAGGTCACAATCACCACCCTGGCTGGGCATTGCCTGCCCCTGCCCCACTCCCTCCCTTACCGCGGGGGCCTCTATCTGCCCCCGCAATGCCCCTTGCCCCTCACAGACCTATGGGCAGGACACTAATCTCCAAGCTGCCGGGCTACATTCCTGGCCGTGTGCATGCCGTGGCTGCGTGCATGCACACAGCATTTATCAATGACATTATCGGCCAAAAAAAGCTGATTGCTGATAATGTTACTTTTCCTGTTATCGGTGCCAATATGATATGCAACCAATATATCAGTGAACTTCTATGACCAAACATTGTGAACACATTCATCTTTATAACTCTCCTGTGAAGTATTGTCATCCTTCTTGGGTAGACTGAGAAATAAAACATAGAGCCTTGGACACATCTGCACGAGATGTTTACTGCGCGGTATCCTAGTAAAACTGTGCAGTAGCAGGCTGGTCAGAAATCGTGCTAATAAGCTACTGCGCAGTGTTATTAGGCTACTGTGCAGCAACTGTCACAAAAAAAATGTGCCAGCACTACTGTGCAGCAACTCTAATTTCTGCACATTTAGCTACTATTTCATTAAGGAAGGACTAAACTAAATGCGCAGAACTACTGCACATTAGTGAACATGTAGATGCATCCAGGGAGAATGATTTCACAACCTGAACTCATTCTGGAAGTCATGAAAAAGCCAAGAAATGAACCAAGTCCTACAGAATCCCAGACTGTATTCCCTCTCTCCTTCCACAACTGGTTATCCCCAGTTCCTCAGCCTTTTGCAGCATTTTGCATACTGTGTAACCCCATGTTACAAGAGGAAAAGGGCTGTAGGATTCTAACCATAAAAGAAAAAAAGGTCAGGACTATACTGCATCCCTGCCAAGCCCACAGGAAATCCCACCGAGAAGTGAGCCCCTCCCACACATTCCAGCTCCGTGCATGCCCAGATCCAACAATCCAGCAGCATTGACACCTCAGGAGAGCCTGAGAGCAAAACTGAGTACAGTCGAGATATTTACTCAGCCTAGTTGGCAGGTTTAGGTGTGCACAACACAGGAACAAGGAGACCGGGTTTGTTTCTGAACATCAGTCCTGAGCTCAGCAAAGAAGCAGTATAGACATGATCAAGTTTGAGTAATATATTGACTCTTCTCCCATGTGTATAATGGGGTACATAATATATAATAAATATACAGGGTCTTCATAAAGTCCTTGTGCACAATGTAAGTTATTAAAGTTTAAAAGTGCACAAGGACTTTATGAAGACCCTGTATAATGATTCTTCTCTAATATGACTCTTTTCCCACTCAGGATGTCCCAGCCCTGCCAATCACTACTACCTTTTGGGAGAGGAACCTGCCATCTCTACCAGGACTACTGATGCTAGTTGGAGTTTTCACACCCATGGCTGCTCTTGGGCTGTTTGCTTACAAAAAGGGGCTGCTATTTCGAAACTGAAGAAACTACCCACGTGAAGCTGTACACTTGCTGTTTTTCCTCCACAGTATGAGTTAGATATGGAAAGAAGTCACATGAAGGGGCAAAGGACATTTCTCTTCAGACGGTCTGCTAAGTACTTTAATTAACACAGTCGATTTAAAGCAGGATTAGTAAATCTAAATAGAACAATTGTGGTGAAAGATGGGGAGTTTTCATTTTCCTTCCGCATTAATTTGTCTTGATTGACAATCTGTAATAAGTGGTGCATATTTACTAACGTCTCTAGGGGAAAATCCAGAGAAGAGACTCTGCAAACTGCAAAATACCTTTGGATAATACATTTATCTCCATTTGGTATTTTATTTTTTTTAACACATCATTAATAAATCCATACTTTTTTTAACCCACCTCTCTGTAGCAGCTCAGTAAATTAGAGGGCTGTTCTGGAATATTCCTGTTGCTCTAAAATACAAAGATCCCATTTCCATTTAGAATTGTCATCAGGATTTAAAAATCAAGTCTCCTCCAGCTCAGTGCAACAGGGAAAAAAAAGACAAGTCAACTTTATTATGACCGTGAATGTTACTGAACAAATGGTCAAGCATCTTGCCCAACACAGAAATGTCTTGGTCATTTGCTTTGGAACACTCCCAAATATTGGATTTCTGTTACCTTCTGTACCAAAAGCACTTGTTCTTGCCGTGCCATTTGCTATTAAAACTGATAAAACAATTAGAAATGTGAAAGACCACCTAACTTACCATAGATACTAAATGTGTTTTTTCAGAACATCAGACGCTTGTCTCCCCCTTTAATTTGCTGTCCCTCCTTTTACTTGAACTCTGTACAAACTTTTTTTTTTTAATAAAAGGAAATACATTTGAGATTTCAAATACTGCCTTGGAAATTACAGTAATTGGATGCATCTGTCTCTCTCGTATACCCAAGACACTTGTATCCTCTTTGCTCTTGGAACCTTACAAATATATTGTTGCTTTTCAAAATGGAATAGCTTTCAGTGTGTTAATTTAGACAGAATAGTTTAAATGTATTAAAAGCCTCATCCTGCACTAGAGAAGCCAATGAGACTTTTGCCAAATGCACCAAAGGCTGAAAAGCACCATGGTTGTCATGGTTATTTTATCTGCAGAACAGAAAACTGAGGGGGTATTTGATTGCAGTCATCAAATATGTGAAGGGCAACTATAGAGAATAGGGACTGAATTTTCTCTGTGGTCATAGAGGACAGGAATAGGAGCAAAAGCCTCAGATGGCAGCAGAGGAAGTTTAGATTGGAGATTGGGAGGAACTTTCTGACTATGTGGGTGGTCAAGCATTGGAATGGGCTCCCTAGAGAAGTAGTATTCCCTGTAGAAATGTCCATTCTCGGCAATTTGCAGAAGCAAGCTGGACAGACATTTGGCTGGGATGGTTTAATTGGGAATGATCCTGCCATGAGCAAGAAGCTGCACTAGACCTCATGAGGTCTTTTCTAGCTCTACTTTCCCATGATCCTGTGATCAACAAGATGAGCTGTAGGCCCTACGTGAATGTAAAGCAGCATCTCTTGGCAAATCCAAATCAAAAGGCTTTGTCCTCTTAACACCAGGAGAGACAAAAACCTCTGTGCTGTCTTCTGCAGTTCTCTCATGGTAAATGAGGAGCTAAGAGAATCAAGAATGCATCCATCGATAAATAAATTAGGTGTGTACAACTTGATGAATTTTCTACAGGTCTTCGGTTGTGTTTCATGTTGCCAGGTTCTCCACAAATATTTGTATAGGAGGATGGAATGATATGAATCAACTAATCACGTTATTATGAATGGAAGAAAGAGTGTATATGTTTCAAAATGTGCCATTATTAGTCATCCCTTTTGTTCAGTATGTTTGTCCTAGAATTCCATTGTGATTCAACCTGAGTGAAATATGCCTTTAAAGAGTCCTTAAATCTTGATTAAAGGATCTATTTTGTAAACTTTTCTTCAGATTCTTTCACTTGCATCAGTTTACATTTTCTGAAAGTGACTGACTTGTCTCTTTGTCCCCTTGCACAATTTTAAAGCTCTAGTACCATTCCACAGTAAAAACAGACCATGGTGAAAATGCATCTAATCAGTCCTAAGAATCGGACTTAGCACCATCAATGCTACGTCCAACGTGTCATCTTTTCTCCCCATGCACACACCCATTCATACCTGCGTGGTCCCAGAAAGAGTTTTGCTGAATAGGTGAATACTGGAGTAAACAAATGATCAGGACCCTACTCCAAAAGCTAAGGAAGTCTCCCTAAGAACAGCTTACCATCAGACCCTTTCCACCAAAGACCTCCGGTTGGCAGCACAAGAATCGCCTTTGATCACCACTGTCATGGTTAAACCCAATTAAAAGGTACTATTGTAACTAGGCAGCTTCCAAGCTACTTGAATATTGTTTAAAAGCATAATGTGGTGACACCAGTTTTTTCAGTATATTGTTTATGAAAATATCTAGAAAGTTTCCATCTTCAGCTTCTTCCTTTATTTTGCACTTAAACGCACACACTTGGAATGAACTGTGTGGAGAGGACAGCATACTAGCAGAAGGAAACACTGGGTTTTTAATATACTTGGGTGCAATGTATTAAAAACTCCCTTTACGCAAAAGGAGTTTGTAGTGGTCTCTCCATATAAAAAAAAAAAAAAGATTTTTCAATGGAACCTTTCTTAATTCAATTTGGCATAGTTTGAAGGAGGAAAAACAATGGCCAACATTATTTGCCAAGCAAATAACTAGCCCACCTCATTGAGTTTCCTTTGCACAATTCCAACAGTGGCCAGCTCAGGCTTCCACGCATTAGGAATCCTCCAGCAGTGCAGCGGTGGCCTGTGTCATCTTGCCTCAGAGCCATTGATATATATAGAAGACATGTCAGGAATAAGGACTAGGGAAAAGAACATGGGTGTTCAGTGGCAATTCCCAACTGCCACAATGGCTGCTTGTGGGTTCTTGCAGTTAGACATAGCTCAGAGCAGTGGTTTTCAATCTGTGGTCCACAGACCCCTGGGGGTTCACAGGCTGTCTAAGAGGCCTGTGAAAGATAACTATGATCAATCAGAAGTATGTGAATACCCACACTTAGAATTCAAAGGGGTTTGTGCTTCAGCCATTCAAAATTTCCAAAGGAGTCCACACCTCCTTTTGAAATTTTGTTGGAGTCCACAAATGAAAAAAAGGCTGAAAACCTCTAGCTTAGAGTATGCTTGAGCTCCTATATGTTTCCTCAGGACCTGCATATTTCACTCACTCACATGCATTCTCCATACCTATTCAAACACTCTTGTATATTTAGGGGAAACAAACCATTCATGTATGTGTTGACATGAAAGTGACTTCTGAGTTTTTCAGCCATATATAACTTTAATGCACATTTAAGAAGTGACGCAAAGCAAGGTGAAGATGCCAATAACATACAGGATAAAAAGCTGTTGGTTCTGTTTATTATTAGACATATTGGTCCACGTTCTATTTCATCTATTAGGCATCTAAGTGGAAGTAAGTACCAGAGTACAATTCTATTCCACCATATTCAAGTTCCTGAAAACCCATTAACCTATCTACTTTATAAGGCACCATTATCCAGACAGCTGCTAAAAAGCAGAAAGAAGTGGACCCCACCCACCCTTTTATTAACTGTTTTTCATAGACTCAAGCAGGAATAAAATTTCATCTGGGTGCTTAAGTCCACTTATGTGCCTAATGAGTGGCACAGAACCTGCTCCATTGCTTTCTTGTTCCTTTTCCAAATACATTCATTTTCCATTTTATTTTCATGTTAAAGTGATAGTATCATTCAGCAGAATCTGCCCCAAATCATTTAACACTGTCCAGCACAGTGTTCCAAAACTTCCCATGGTGAAAAGCACTTCTCACTACTGTGGGAAGTGTAAATGGCATTTGAAATAAAAGTGTTTGATTAAACTTGGCATTTCAGAATCTCCCGCAGCTTGGAGGCACCATGCTGTTGCTGGAAAAAAGGCCATCATTTATGGCTGTCGGAGATTAGAAACCCGTTTCCATTCCATTTTAATGCCCTTTTTGACAATCAGAACAACTTTACTGTTTAAAACATTAAACCTCTGGCTTAAATATTAAACAGTCAAGTTCCTTCTCAAACCATTTTTAAAACAGAGTGGGGCTGCATTTATCACCTCTAACAACATTCAAATTAAGCGATTTCCATTACCAATATTAAAATAATGTTAGAAAATAAATGGAAAGCCTTCTCTCAACTGTAAGCCTTTTATCATCCTAAATTTGCCAGGAGGCACATTCAGTTATATTCCTTCCTTGCTGTTTTGACACATTAACTTAGTGCTCATGAAAGTTGCAAGATGGGACCAAATATAAGGCTTCAGTCTTAGGGCTGTCTGGTTATTATAGGATGTATAGATAAACACAGGCAAGTAATGGCAATGCAGACTTTCTTGTGCAGCCTGACTAGTTCACCCTACCTCCCCTGTGAGCTCTTGCCGAGATCCTGGCCAAATCCAGGAAAGCTTTCAAGTGCGTGGTTTATAGGCCTGTGCGAAACAGGTAGTATTTGCTTTGGATTTGGATTCAGCCGATAGCGATTCGATTTGTTGATTTGAATCACTGTCCTGAATCGATTCGGCTGAACCTGATTCAGAGATTCGGCTGCTGCTGAATCTCTGAGTCAGCCAGGCCCATCCCCCGCCCACTCTCCCAGCCCCGGCAATGGCTGCCCTGCCCACCCCTGCTCCCAGCACTTTAGAAAAAAGAAGCCATGGCTCAACGGGTGCTGCCAGGCAGGGGGGACGATCCCTGCTGCCCCCCACTGCATAAGGGGCTCTGCACGAGCCCAACCCAACCCCCCTCTTGCTTCCCCAGCCCCTGCATGGGTGCCCCTCCCAGGCCAGCTCCGGCCCTTTAAGAAAAGAAAAAAAAACAAGGAAAGCCCCATGCTCACTGTTCCTGCTGGCGGGGGGGGGGGTGATCCCCACTGCCCCGCTCTGTACGAGCCCCCCAAAGACCCAAGGCTGCTGCAGGAGTGGCAAGTCCTGGGGCTTTTTTCTGGGTTTTTTTTTCTTAAAGGGCCAGAGCTGGCCCAGGCAGGGCACCTATGGGGAGGGTGAGGGAGTAAGGGGGGCCGAGGAGCTCGGGTGGGTGGGGCTGCCAGAAGAGGGGCCGGGGGAGCGGGCAGGGATGGGGGGGGAGCTGGCAGGGGTCCCCACCACAGTACCCTCCCCTAGTACTTCCCAACTCGTTGGCTGCAGTTCCCTGCTGCAGCCACTGGGGACCGCCCAAATCATCAAAGCTCTCCAAATCTTTTCTGAAGTTTTGGAGAGCTTTGAATTGATTTGGACCTTTAAATCGGTCCCCTGATTTGATTTGAATTTGGAGATTCAGCCACTGAATTGGGCCAAATCTCCTCCCAACCAAATCACCACCTGAAGATTTGCACAGCCCTAATAGTTTATACAGTATAGTATAGCATAGTTCCAATGATTTCCAATCCAATTGAAAGCAATGTGGTTACTTTTTTGCTTGATGTTAAGCATGTGCTTAAGTGCCACAATGGATTGAACCAGAGCTCAGAGTGCCTTGCAGGATTAGGGGCCCAATCTAAAGCGCAACTCCACAGAACGGCGGAAGAGGCCTCCACTCAGGCTAGCAGTCCCCCGCAGGATAGGAGATGTTAGTTTGAATCTCCACAGGTTGAAGAGGGCCTGGAACCCAAGCATCCCACTTCCTGGACAACTCCCCTAACCAACAACTGATTACAAAAATAATGGTGACGGATACCAATGCCACCTCTTCCAACAGTGTTTTTGAATGGAAGTAGCTTTGGCGGCTGTGCTCTGTGCTGAATTAACTTCTGTCAGGATGCACAAAAGTTGGTTAGAACAAATATATAAAATGAGGTCCCTCAATAGACATAGATGTGTGGACGCCTAGCTTGTGCATCCAAACATGCTTAGTTGGGAGTTAGGCCCCTGGCAGACATTCACTTCATGACATGATCCCAACAATCACACCAAGTGCTGTGCTACACGTGCATGACAGGCAGTGCCATCGTGGCATTGGGGATCAAATCTAAAGCTCCTCACATTGCTGGTGCAGGGAGAGCCCAGCAACATCTGTAGAAAGTCAGTCAACGGATCAGAGCTCCCAGACTGAGAACACATCAGAGCTCTTGACTTTGATGTGCCCCTGAGGCTGGGAGCACTAATCAGCTGATCAGCCTGGCCACACATTTAATTTAAGGTGCAATGGGAACCAGCCACAAAATTATTACACAAAATATGTTATTACATAAGTTAATAACACAGATATTTGGTGTAATATTTTGTTACTGCACAAGTTACTACACAAATATTTTGTGTAAAAACTTTGCAACTGGTTTCCTGTTTATGCAATTAATGGCACAGTTAAACATGCAACTGGTTAATCATGTCTTAAGCGTAATGTCTGCCAGAGGCCTAAACAACATTACTGGCAAAAAGATAGGCGATTGTTTGTTCTGAAGCTGGCTCTAAGCCCTTAGTGAGGCTGAGACAGTTTCATCCCTGCACTGATGGATTTGCTTTCACTAGGCAAGGACTGCCAGGGCCAGTTTGGCACTCAGCACAAACTAAGATATTATGGCAGCTGCCCCCCTTTTTATCCTGTTGCCAATACAGGATTGTGGAAGGATTGAGACACAAGAATACAGAAGCCATGTCCTTTTGCTTCTTTCCTCCTAGGCCCTGCCCCCAGCCCATCGCAAATTGCCTCCCTGTTCTTAAGCACTGTTGCGATGAGAAGCAGTCAATATAAATTTACTGATTTAAGAGATGTTTGAGTTACAAGTGTGCACTTGCAGTTGTCTGAGAACACATCATCCTCTTATTAAAAAAAGCAGACAATTATTTCCAAAATCCCAGAAAAACACTCAACATTGAGGCTTCTGACCTGCTTCAACATGCATTGCAAGTAAGAATACATGCATGTGTATGTTTCTACTGTGGAATGATTGTGTTAATACCTGTTAGACCTTTCAAAATGGTCAAATAAGATACATGTTTCCAGAAGCCTGAAATAACAGTCCAAGCTTATTGCTTATTGCTGATTGCACTGAGAGTCCACCAGTGCACCTTAAGGCAGCCAAAGGCACACTCCAGAGTCATGCAGCACCTGATCAGACAGTAGCTGAAGTGTTCTTTTCAGCAGTCCAGCTGCCTCAGGTAGGGCTTCATAAGCCAGTGCAGAAGGAGGTAAGCCAGGTCCCCGATGATGGGGGGTGGCGGGAGAATGATGTTGCAACCGTTGCCAATACTGGGGAGTCCAGGAACGTAGCACCCACTCTCCATCATCTGGGGGAGGGTTGAGTTGCAAAAGATGTAGGCATGCCCACCCAAGTGGAGATGTGGGTGAAGTTGCTCTAGTGGTCAACAAACCCCTGCAGGATGATGGATAAGTAGCCTTGTGTTTGACAAACTCCTAGGCAACTTGGGGCAAGCAGAGGATGAGGATGTGGGTGCCATCAATGGCCCCCAGAAAGTTGGCAAAGCCCATGCAGTGAAAACTGGTGACCATCTCTTCTGGATTGATGAGGCAGATGAAGCAGTTGGTCAGGATGTTCTGAATGACCATGCATACCTCCCAGATGGCCTCTCTAGCCATGGACTTGCCCAGGCCAAACTGGTTGGCAAAGGAGCAGTGATTGTAAGGGATGGCCAGCTTCCAGATGGAGATGGCCACCTGCTTCTTCAGAGAGAGTGGTGGTCATATGCTGATGTCCAGGTGAGCAATGTGTGGGAGGGGGGGTCAGCTGGACTTATGGTGTTCATGAAGGTGTCCAGGCACATGCAGAAGATTTGAACCCTCTGTTCATCATCCTAGGTGTCCAGAACAATCTGCTCCCACCAGTCACAGCTAATGGCACAGGCCCAGACTCAGCTCTTAACTGTCTGGACATGGTGCCAGAGCACACCAGCATCCATGGTGTATCTGGTGGCCTTGTCTTCTCAGCCATATGGAAGTCAGTGGCCCAGTCCAGGACACTTGTTGGGTACAAGCTGTGGTAGGTGGCCCCACACAGGAGTGCTGGCTGCTAGCTCAAGGGCAGGAAGCTGCATCCCATGGTGACTACCTGCTGTGTTGTAGAATCATAGAAAAGTAGGGTTGGAAGGGACCTCAGGAGGTCATCTGGTCCAACCCAGTGCTCAAACAGGACCATCCCCAACTACAACATTCCAGGCAGGGCTTTGTCGAGCCAAGCCTTTAAAACATCCAAGGATGGCAATTCCACCACCTCTCTAGGCAACTTGTTCCAGTGCTTCACCACCATATCATGCCATGTCTAGATGCCCATGCATGATGTCCCACAGCCTCTGGCAAATTGTGCAGGGGGATGAGCAGGACATGCCTTAGCTTCCAGGTCTGCAGTCTTGGGCAGAGGCAGTTGGGCATCTGCCAGGCCAGGAACCCAAGGCAAGTGTGGCTAGCAAGGGAGAGCACTTGCTCTGGGGCTCCTCTGGAAGCCTCAGGGCAGGATGCAGGGGAGGTCTGCAGTAAGGCAGCTGGGCATTGGGGACATGGTTGGCCACACCCAGAGACAATCTGAGCAGGGTCCGGGGCCTGGGGCAAATCACCCTGTGCAGGGACATGAGGAAGCAGGTAGCAGATTCAGGGTGGGGCTGGCAAGAGATTTGGCAGGGGTGAGAGGGGAAGGGGTGCCAAGTGGCCAGACATGAAGCCGGCGGCAGCATAGAATTGCTGTGCTGCTCCACCTGGCTCCGTGGGGGCCCCCAGAGCATGAGGCCCAGGGCGGTCATCCCAATTCGCCCCCCACTAGGGATGGCCCTGGCCACACCCAACAGCCAGAGGTGGCCCAGGTGCTCAGCTGCACTCAGCAGTCTCCGGCTGCTCAGGGAGTCCACAGGACACACTGGGAGGCATACAGAAGTGTCCCCTGCCTGCAGGCCTCTGCCAGCACAGGCTGCCTGTGTGTCTCCTTCCCACAAGGGCAAACATCTGTACTGTTCACTCCCAATCTAAATTAGGTTGCTCAAAGTAAACTGTGTAATTTAGATTGAGTCTTCTCCTGGCTTTTTGAACATCTGTATGTACTCTCTGTCTCAGGTACCATAACCATGGATATGCCTGCACAACAGGAACAGAAAGTTCAGTCTGACCACTGAGGCAATAAGCTCCATCCACCCTTTCCTACTCCGTGTGTGCCAACCCTAGAAATGATTTAGTGAATACAGCTAATGGGTGGAACCCAAGCCATGGCTATTGAGACCTCTGGAAACCTAAGTCTTGAGTACGGACCTGGGGATGGAGTATGGCGTTGGGGATGCCCCAAGGTGGCTTCAAGGTCTTATTTCTGAGGTTGACATAGGCAGAGCAAAAGTGGGTGGGCTTGGTTTATTGCCTTAACAGTGGAAGTGATCTATCTGCCACCATGGTGTAGAGTCTAAAACCTCATAGCACCTCAGCTCCTCATGGTCTTTAATATACTTATTTTCATGACAGTGGTACAGCAGATATGTTTTGTACTGTGAGGAGTTAAGACACAGAGAGAATAAGGACCAGATCTTAAATGCAACTAACTGCCTAATTCCCACTAGTTAGGTGCCTAAATCCTTTTAACCAAAGTGACACAGGAAGCCTTCCAAGTAGTAGCACAGCTAATATACGGGGACAATTGTGACACAAGCCCTGGGCTTAGCCGCTGCAGGCACTAATGCTGTCTCATGCACCATTGCCGCCTGGCGTAGAAGTGCTCAGGTACACCTCGGCTTCCAAGGTCTATGCTTTCTCCTGGCCAGCCTTCCTTTGTAGGCTTTGCTATTCTTTGACATACCTGGTGTTAACACCGTACCAAAAATAAACCACATGTGCTTGGAGGTTTGAGCTCATCAAACTCCAACTGAAACTGCAGAGGTTGGTTGGCATTTGGCACCCTGTAGGACTCATGTTTAATTACATTTGAATTTGAGTTAAAGCTTGTGAGGGCAAGCAAGCAATAGCTCACTTACATAGCTTAACATGATTCACATGATGAAGACCTAGAGCTTAGCTCTCCCAAAATACTAAGGAGCGATAAATACAACCCAGAAAGCTACTGAATTACTTGTTAACATTTTACTAACATTTTGCCTTTAAATATTTTACCAATTATTCTTTCTGAACATTAGGGATATTTTCCATGCTGTGCCTCATAGCTTTTTATTTCATTTTGCTCAAGTCATTTTCTCAAGGGTCAAATTCATCCCTAATAAGCCTGTTTTGTTGGGGCACTCATTATGAGTCTGTGTTTGTATAACAGTACCACTTGGAGTCCCCAGCAGAGATCAGGACCTCATTTTGCTAGGACTGTTATGAGCACAGTCAGAATCTACCCCTGCCCTGGAGTGCTCATGGTTTAATTTGGCTATGTAGATCAAGTGGTAGAGACAAGGCCAGAGAGAGAAACTAAAGGACTTGCTTGGGGTCATACAGTAGTCAGTGGCAGTCAGGACTATCATACAGGTCTCCTGATTGCCAGGCCTATGACCTATCCATTAGGTCTCAGAGACAAGTTTTCTTTTCTTTACTTTTGTTTTTTATTTCTTTTGTAGTCTATAAACCAGAGGCCTAACAAGAGAGGCCCATGTCCTGGACACACAGGACAGTGCTGGCTGCCATGCTGGCAGTGCTAGTGGTGCTACAGCCAGTTGCCAGCTGCAATAGTAGCTATTTTGGTACCCCCTCCTCCCCAAAGATGGGACCTGAAGCTGCCATGTGGGATGTATAGGATTTGGGGTGTTTGTATTGTTACTGTTGTTATTTTTTGTTTCTATGAAGACCAGAAAAAAAAAAAAAGCTAAACAGAAACAGCAAAAGGGAATCAGGAATTATTTTTCAATGGGGGAATAAGTTTTACCCAGTTTTCTTCTCTTCTTTCCTGTTTTGTCTCTGTTGAGAGGTTTGAACCAACTACCTTTGGTTTTGTAACCATTCTATGCAAAAATTCCTGCTTTCTGTCTGTAAAACAGGGGCCCAGGGCAGGCTAGAGGCAGTGCTGGTGGCAACGGCAGTCAACTGGCACAGGGACTAGGCATCTGCAGCGAGAAGGGCTCTGGCAGTGGCTAGGGGAGAGGTGCCAGGGCTACCACCAAGTCCCAGCAGTGGCTTCTGCTCAGCTGCCACTGCTTATCATGGGCAGGGAGTGTGCAGGGCTGCATCTCTCTTTCCCCATTACCCACCCAAAACCATCCTACAGCTACAGCATGTCCTGATTCACAACATCCTGGCCCCGTCCACACTTACACCAGCTCCTGCCCCGCATGCTAGAAGCAATGCCAGGTGGGCACCGGTATCAGCTGTGGACACTGCTGGCAGGTTCCCACTGGGGATTGCAGCATTCACCTAGGTCCACAAGTGATACAGCAACCAGGGCTGCAGGCTCCACATGGGCCAGCTCCCATGACTTCGGGGCCGACTGCTTGCATGCTGGATACAATCAGTTGTCAGGCTGGATCTGACCACTAGACCATATTTTGCCCACCCACACTATAGACTCTTGCAAAGTCTGCTAATGCTAGTGGCAATTTCCCACCCCTTCAATCTAAAGTAATTGTCTATGAATGCTTTACAATTTCACAAGTTGGTACAATGTGGTAACTGTAATTGAGGCCCTGTCCTTCTTACCATAGTGTCAGGTAGAAATTTCCCAAGTACTTTATGCCAGGGCAAATGTAGACAGCATTGGTAACTTTATGATTTGTACTGCTTTAATTGTTACAACTAGGTAGCTACTATGTGTGGGATCCTGTATTGTCTTCCAGTTCTACCAAACCATATAAAGATTCTAATTTTTACATTTCCTCAATAAAGCTTTTGCTCCTTATAGCACTTCTCCCTTTCAGTTTCTTGTCTCCTTTATGTTTTCCTGCCCCATGGAAAGGAGCTAGGATAATATGCACTAAGGGGCATTCATAGATTCATAGATGTTAGGTCCGAAAGGGACCTCAATAGATCATCCTGACCCCCTGCATAGGCAGGAAAGAG
>NW_005841841.1:718074-739763 GCF_000455745.1 Alligator sinensis | reverse complement strand
TTTACTTGGGTTGCCATCCTCAGCTCCATGGTAGCTTTGGCCCGTCTAACTGCCTCCCTACAAGCACGAGCAGAGGAGGTATATTCGTCTTTGGTGATCTCTCCCTGTTTCCACTTTTTATGTGCTCCCCTTTTGGCCCTTAGGCTGCCCTGGATTTCTGCGGTCAGCCAGGGAAGCCTCCTGGCCCCTTTCCCTCTTTTACCCCGCATGGGGATCATCTCGCTTTGTGCCCAAAGGATCGTTTCCTTAAGGCACAGCCACCCTTCTTGGGCTCCCATCACTTCAAAACTCCTACTCTGCAGTGCGTCCTTGACTAGTCGCCTGAGTTCACTTAAATCAGCTTTCCTAAAGTCTAGCACTTTCACCCTACTAGTTACCTTACCCACTCGACGTCTTATGGCGAATTCTATTATTAGGTGATCACTGACCCCCAGATGGCTACCGATCTGTAGGTCCCCTACCATGTCATCCCCATTGGTAACAGTAATTTATTATATAAGAGAACATAAGGACACCAATGGGCAGTTTCAAGAGAGATACTCCTGAACTTTGCTGAGTCATGGGAAAGGTCATCAGCAACTTAGGGTTAGCCAAATCAGTGCTGTCCAGCTGAATAATGAGAGAGGTTAGAATGCGAAGTGAATTTCTCTTCCCATTTCAATGGTTATATAAGGATGGCTTTATCTTGTTTTTGAGTAACAGTCATGTGTCCAGATCAGATACAATCATGAAGATGTATAATCTGCACTGCACATTCTTTTTATCAAGGAGAAAACAATACAGGATGCTCACCCTTCAAATAAACGCTTGTCCTAGCTATTGTCATATTGTTTCTTATTTTCTTGATGTATAGGCAGCGCCTCCAGCTGATTCTTATATAAGGTATCAAAATGGCTCCTGTTCAACACAGTAATAAACGTGAAGCAATGACCTTAATTATTGTTAGGTGCTGCAGTCTGGAGTTGGATGGGCATCCCCTTCCCTGGGAATCTATTTCCTTTCAAGCATGGATGTCTTACTCAAAAACATTAACCAAATCAGTGCTGCCCAGCTGAATAATGAGAGAGATGTTAGAAAGCAAAGGGGACTTCTCTTCATACTCTAGTCACAGCTACAGACAGCCATGACTACACATTTCTTACACTTAACACAGTACATCTGGGTCTAACGCTGAGATAACTGGTGACATCTACTGGCTGAATAGTAGTAGTATTTTGCCTGCCCGCAGACAAAAACCAAGCAATACTTAAGCCCTTATTTCCAGAAAAGTGATCCTTCCCTATTAACTTGATTTTCAGAGTCCTGATGCTTATGCAAATTACCTAACTACAAAAAGAGCCAAATAGGAAGTTGTTCAGGCACACACACACACACACACACACACACTGGGGGTGGAAGATGTAGATTACACACACACACACACACACACACTGGGGGGGGAAGATGTGGACCACTAGAAAGGTCCCAATTATGACTTGTGTTGAAACTACAGGCAGGTTGGTGGTGTTGGGGTAGAAAAGAGTAATTTTACAGTCTTCAGAGCCTTGGGTTTATAGGCAGTGGAAGGAGGGAGGCTAACGGGGCTTAGCCCCCCCCAAACATGGGGCAGCAGTAGGGCCGCAAGGCAACCCAGCCACAGCTGCAGCAGGGGTGGGGAGGGGTGAGAACACAGTGGTGAGGGAGGGAATGGAGCTGGGGCTGGGGCAGGTGCTGCACAGCTGGGGAAGGGCATGAGACTGAGCCATGAGCAGCTCATCTGGGGAGTGTGGCTTCTGTTGCTACATGCGCCCTGGGAGGCATGGGGGGGCGCATGCCCCTGAATCCACACGAGGCAGCACTGGCTGCCACTGTGGGCTGGTGCTAGGGCTATGCTGGGCTCTTCCTGGCAGGTGGGGGCTGGGCTGGGCTGCGTTCGGGGTGGGCAGCGGTGTTGCTGGGAGGGGAGCTACAGGTGGTGCTGCAGTCACCCCAAAATTTGCCATAGCCCCCGCTCCCAGTGCCACCACTGCCCACCCTGAAGTGCAGCACAGCCCAGCCCTGCCCCCCCAGGCCAGGAAGAGCCCAGCATGACCCCAGCCTGCACTGGCAGCCCACCCCACCCCACATGCAGATCCAGGGCACACATCCCCCATGCCTCCTGGAGTGTGTGCAGTGGTGAAAGTCGCCACCCCTCCCTGCAATGGAAAACCCCCTGGACAAGCTGCTCATGCCTCCATCCCATGCCCTGCCCCAGTCCCACAGCACCTGCCCCAGCCCCAGCCTCACTCCTTCTCTCACTGCTAGGGCCTCAATCTTCCCCCACAGACTTACCTGTTGGAGGGGTACGTGCATGCATGCACACTCAGCCCCCTCCCCCAATAATTTTTTCTCCCTCCGCCTATGCTTGGGTTTCTGTGATCAAATGGTTTCTGATGTAAGTTGAAACAACACAAATGTGGCTATATCACCTATAGTCACTTTTTCATGAGGGAAATTCACTTGTAGTCTTTCCATCTGCTTTATACTGCCACAACATAAAGCAGCCAGAATGGGAGTAAGCACTGGTGCCTTAATATGCATCAGTGTAACCCATATGCAACCCTTCTGGGGGGCATTCTCAGGTTTTGTTTGAATTACCAAAACAGAAAAGGGTTTCCACTTGACTGCTCCACTCCTTAAAACCACTCTGATTTAGCCCGCACTCTGTTCTATTTATTAAAGAAAGGCTTGGGAAATAACATGCTTGCTAATTTAGTTCATATTTTCATTACTTTCCAGGCTGAGCCAGCAAGCATGAACTAGGATAGCTTGTACACCAAATTTTGATTAAGGGTGATCATGCATTTCAATTGTTTAGAATAATGACAGTACACTCCAATGGGACACTTAATGCTTTGGCTCTGTCATGTTCGCTTCCACATCTAAAATTATAATGTAATTTTTGCTAAATGCATCACTGCTGTGAAAAGTGTTTCCTTACAACTTGGAGAATATGCAAATTGAAAGTGAACAGCCTGAGAGCTGACAGGAGTGTCCTAGTGCATTATTAATATTCTTAGATTTCTCCCCTCCCCTCCCATTAGAGTACAACTAGGTGCAGTGACTAATGCTATCATGACACAGTGTAGGAGCTTATAAATCCAGTTGGCAAACCTAATTACCAGAAGGCTGTATATTCTGCTTCATATTACTCCCTGTCTCCATTATATCTTTAACAAATTCTTACCAGACCACATTCAGTTAACATTAAAGTTCAGTGACAAAGTTTCTGAGTAGATGAAAGTGCTCAGAAACTCAAACATTTACTCTGTCAAACTCTTTCTTGGTATAGTTCAGGTAAGATATTGTTCTATCTTCATTTTATATGTCAAAATAAATACCTACTCATCTAAAAGATGGCGATATTCAATTACATTTTCAAAAAAAACGAAGGGACTTGGCATGTGTACAGAACTGCACCATGCATATTTTGCAGCACTGTAAATTAGACCACTTTTTATAAAGTTACAGTGCTCTTAAACATGACAGAAGTGCAGTGTTGGGTAGGGTGGGGAGAGGGAGCCTCTGAACCTCCCTGCACTTTCTAGGCTAGGAGGCAGAGCTGGGGTTCTCCAGTAGACAGAAATTTGACCAGCATACAGAAGCTATTTAAAGCGCTGTAGGTTGCTAAAGTGCTGTAAAATACAGTGCTTCAAATTTAATACCTCTTGTAACAAGGGTTAAAGCAGTGTACCCATTTTTAAAGTGCTATAAAGTTGTGCACTTCTGTTAACTCACAGCAATAAAATGCTTTAAATGGTGAAAAAAACAACATCTCTGCACACCCTTAGGTGCCAGTTCTCACTGAAATTGAGTAGAGTGTCCAATTTCCTGATGCTTCTTTGAAAATCCCATTTATTATTGTAAAAAAAACTTTGAGGAACAAATTAATAAAACTCAGTGTGTTAAAATCCTCCTATAGCCATTACAAAAAAAACAAAAATAAAGGTAAAGGTCTCTGAAGGGTCCAGAATGACAGCTGTAGAGAGTGAAGAGCTCAAAGATAATGATATTCATCCTTAGAGCCAGCACACTACATAGCCATGTAGCTTTATAGCAGAGGCACTATTAAATAGCTGAAAGTTCAGTCACTGAAATTTTTCTACACTGATGCAGTTAGAGAAGAATTTGGGGGTGTTTTCTTTCAAAGGGATGAGCTAAAATAAGACTATGACACCTTAAAGGAGGTGTTTGCTAACCATGATCTGGTGAATAGTTGATCATAGTCCACAAAAAGTTAGTTAAAGCTGTGTACGCACATCCTGTTTGCAACTGTCCCTCTCCTCTGCTCCTTGGGCCTTCCTGAGATGGGGGTGATCCCTCTGGGGAAAGTGTGGGGAGCAGTGGCTGCTCCAGTTCTGTTCCTGCGGGACTGGAGCAATGCAGCAAAACCAATGCCTGCTTCTCACACCAAAGTCCCTCATGTACAAGAAGCTGGCAGGGAGAAACTGGCATCTGCCCCTCCTCCCCTCCCAATCTACAGGAGGGGCAAGAGTAGCTGCCCCCAGTATCTACAGATTGGGGCAACCCTTATCTCTGGAAGAAACAAGAGCCTTTCCTTGCAGCTTGACGACTCCTGGTCGCTGGGAAGAGTTAAGTTGTGGAAAGTATACAAGTGTCTATTCTCCTGGGAGAAACTCTCCCAGGAGCAACTTCTACCAGTTTGAAGTTGGGTTTTCTCCTGGAACCACCATTTTTGGTCCACGAGAAATATCATGGAAGTTTGTACACTTGTGGTTTCTACTAGGAGAATGAGAATTCTCCTGGTAGAAACATTACACTTATGCATGGTCTAAGTTACCTGGTACTAAAGCTCCTCATTGCCTATGTAGCACTGGACTATTCACATGTGTAGATCTAGAAGTTGAGTAAACATTTATAGGATCAGGCCTAAGCATCTTTCAGATTCTCTAAAGGGCTTTGAGGCAAAGGTCATTACCATAAACAGAAAGATTCCCATTTTCCTTAATACTCTGACTTGTGCCCTGGTTCTGTGTCCAGTGCTTTTGCTTCAAACCACTTTATCCAAAATTAGAGGCAGTATCTACTCCCCTTAACCCATATTTTATACTGGTCTAATTCCACTTGCCTGACTGAAGTTAATCCTGAATAAACTAAATCTGACTAAAGTAAATTTCCTAGGACTATATGGTCATGGATTCACCCAAAAATGAAGTTGCCCTTTGGGGTTCACTATATGGCATGCATAGATATTCTCCAGAATTAGATTTTATCCTGTGGTGTTCAGTCTCTATTTGTAGCTAGTGGGAAGCTACAAATAGAGACTTATTTTGTATGTATTATGGTATTTGATATAAATGTAATTTTGACATATCTTTATATTATAGTTGAGGTTGTATTAATAAGACAGTGATTAACTTTGGCTGCTCACACTTAGAAGTGACAACAGCTGAGAATTAGCATTTGACAGAAGTTGTTTGCTCTTAAATAGTCCCTGCCAGACAATGATGAATTTACACTTTAAAGAAGGGGCTGCAAGAACAACACCTGGATATGGGGAGAATATTTCCCACTGAGGGGAAATTATAAGAGAGACAGATATTGTATTAGTGAATTTCCATGTCTGAAAAGATACACATACGCTTCTGGCTTTAAGTGTATCA
The DNA here is from genome assembly GCF_000455745.1 of Alligator sinensis. Taxonomy (NCBI): domain Eukaryota; kingdom Metazoa; phylum Chordata; order Crocodylia; family Alligatoridae; genus Alligator; species Alligator sinensis. The sequence goes on along the minus strand of NW_005841841.1, from coordinate 734,121 downwards.
AGAAAGATGTGTGATCTGCTAAAAGTATCTTTAGGGAGGCAAGAAGTAACTGGTACAGTGTGAGCCTCCCTGGAAACAAAGGGTTAATGCATGTTAATAGCCAGATAACCATTGTACTTGTCAGCCTCAAGGGCATGGCTTTGTCTTCTGTCTTCCCGGGCACCAGGAGGGTTCTAGACCCTTGGCCAAGGGAGGCTTAGAAAAGGAAGCTGATAGGGGGCACATCTATACATGCAATTAATGTGAAGCAATAAATTCCTGGCTCGGAGGCGAGGACGGGGGCTTGCATGGGCTCTGCTGGCTCCAGGGAACTGCTCCACAGGCTCCAGGGAACTGCTCCACTCCCCGGCCCTGATGCCATGTGCCTCCTTAATCCCCAAGGTGATGCAGGAGAGCAGAGCAGAGCAGCTCCCTGGAGCCGGCGGAGCCCGCAGCACAGTTCCCCGGAGCCGGCGGAGCCTGCACCAGCCTCTAGCCCTATCCCTGCCCCCACCTCACCTCAGGGAGGAGCTGCTGCCTGCCCTGCATGAGGAGTGATGACCTTACCTTCGTCTGTTGGCCAAATCCTACCCGCTCCCATCTGGACACTTACTTTGGGACACTTACGGGTGGACCACGCCGCACCAAAAGAGGGAGGCGGGACCGAAGCGGCATGCTCACGGATTGAAGTGGCACGCTCATGGACCACTACTCCTTAGAGGGAACATTGTTTACAAGTACTACCCTGTTGCAAAGTTAAATAGTTTACTCCAGCCTACTAGGGTTGCATGTGTAGACATGCCATGTTTACTGTGGAGTTAATTAATTTAAATTATACTTATTATAATTATGATGAAACATGGGAAGAGTGGCCTTCATTCTCATACTCGGAATAGGTTTTTGGCTGCCTTTACCAGAATAGTTTACAAAGCAGACAGATGTTTTATCTACATGTCAACTATGCCTGGCCTCTTTAATCAGTTTCTTGGGAAATAACGTTAATGAGTTATTCTTCTTGGAATGCATTAAGAAATAAAGTTCTACTATATTATGCATCTGGTGATTTTTCTTACACTACAAATAGAAGAACTATTAAAATAACGAAGAATATATAGCAATATCATATGTTATAATATAAACAAAATATTTAAGTATTTTAAAATGCTATGAAAATGGGATGGGAGGGCTCTGGGGGATTGTTAATGGATTAAAAATCTGTTTTATATCCAGCCCAAGACTGTAGGAATCAAGTCCTAACCATTTTTTTTTTATTAGTATGGGGGTTGTGTGGAATGCATTGATCTCTGCTCTGTTGCTAGCAGGCTTGCATCTTCTATGCCATGTTAAATCAGCTGAAGACATCCACATTGTGATGCGTGTTTATTTTAATTTATATGAAATATTGTGATGTATGTATGTACAAAGTGTACTGCATATATTTGGCACATTTTCTCACACTATGATATGGCATTTCCAATATTATACTTTGTAGGTACGCAAAACCAATGGGTGTTTATACATACTCCAGGAGTGGTGGGGGGATGCTTTAATTAAAGCTCCTGGAGTATTTCCTGTGTAAATGTTCCCATGCTTCAAAATGGTGGCAGAGATTAACTGAGTCTGCTCTGATGCACTGTAATCACAGTGCATCAAGAGCAACCTTCCTGCTCATGTCTAGGCACCTAATGTTCCTATTTGGAGCCCCATACATCCAATGGGGTCCCCATGACTCTAAAAACAGATGGAAAATATCTGGTCCATTAATTCATGATGTAACTCGGGGTATCTGAGCCAGCCTTGACACTGGAGCTGTTTGGTAGCACAACATCACACCTTTACCCTGCAGTGCATGCCTTGGTGCCCTCCAGGAGTCTTGTTTGTTTAGACTCTTTGGAGCAGGGTCTGCCTTGACTTTATGCAAAATGGAGCCCAAATCTAAATAGGGACAGCCTCAAAAATAATTTGAAATACTCCTTTGAATTTTTCAAATGCTGAAAGTTATGTCACTTCTATTTTCAAAACAGATTTCCCTTTGGGTCTTCCTCCGTCCTTTACAGAGCTGCATTGTTCTAGACAGGTCAAAGGTTCTCAGCGGCATGAATCTGAACATTGTGTTACCACCAAATACACAGATCAAAAGCAGAGTCCTGGATTCATAAAGGAACACACACACAAAGAGATGCAAGAAGACAATATTTATTGATTCTAGTGCAATCTGCATTTGAATTGAGCCGATATTCTCATATAGGGGGATAAATTCTTCAGTAATTTTGTTCCAGCTTCCTTGGGAGCAAAGGGGGTTTTTATTGGGATGTATGGTTCTTTCCTCCTTGGAAATACATTTTTTCCCCATCTCTCTGAATATGGACACCTCTAAGTCCTGCCTATGTGAAAGTGTCATCCTGGTGGTTTAGGGAAATATTATCATTAGTTTAAATAAAATTCCTCCAGCTTCTGGAACCCAATACAGGAAATCCCTTAAGCATCTAATATGCTTAGGTACTATCCAAAACAGATATGTACTCTGAAATTGGGTTCTGAGTTGAGAAGAAATTAACCAGTTAAAGAATAGACATCTTGAGTGGTCTTAGGCTATTCATTCTACCATACAGTTGAGTGGCATTTATAATTACCTTTTAATATCATCAGTGTCGTATTATCTAGTTGACACACACACAGATTTTCATACCACATGCCGTAGCTGCAGTAATGCAACAGTTATTGATACAGTATATGAACAAGTACACAGCTTTTTAACACCCTAAGATTTTGAAAGTATACATGAAAATATTAATTAGTCCATAAGAGATTACTAAATGAAATGAGGTCTCTAGAGATTTTTGTAAGATGGTTTTCTTAGTCAGTTGACTGCCAGATTTCTCATCAGACATGTTAATGGGTTAAGAACACTACTGCTAGCTTACAGTAAAAAAACAATCCTGATTCTCAAATTTCTTTCCTTTAACAGTCAGTTGGAATGAGTGTAAAGAGGTACGTTAGTGCTAACAGTTCCTTCCATTCATGCAAAGGAAGAGATGTATTCCAGAACTACATCCAACAGATTTTTCTTTAAAAGACTGCAGCATACATACACACATATGTACAAAACAGCACATATCCTTTTACTGATGAAAAAGTTAACAACCAATTGATCAACTAACCACCTTAATCACACAGTGGCCCAAGGATGCAAATTACATTTCTAGCAAAAAGTAGTTGCAGAGACAATGAGGAAGTTTCAAAAGCCTGTGAGGTCTCTCAGTGAACCAGCATCCCAGAACTTTGTCTGCTCATTTTAACATTCTATTTCAAACCCCTTAAGCTTGTAGAAGTGGGCTGGAAACCCAACGATGCAGTTTTACCATGAGATTTCAAGTGCATCTTGCTTTTGGTTGGGTTAGAAAGATAATTAGAACTGCTTTTCTTGTGGTATTTCCATTCCTATTCACCCCTGGAACCATGAAGTTCAGGGAAGTGAAAAATAATTCAAACATTAAAAATGTGAAACAGGTTTGAGTATCAGTGATGACTGAGGCCATTTCTAATTTTAACTAAATCAGCTCTTGACCCTCTACCCATAGCACATACTGGTCTAAGTAGACGCAGAAGAAAAAAAAAGTTACATTTTAGATGAGAATAAAAGCTATTTGTGCCTCTCAGCCTCACTTTCCCTTCCTCAACCTTCCAAATGTTTTAGAACAGAACCAGCACTTATATCCTAGATACCTTTGACAAAGAAATTATTCAAACAATGTAGCAGTTTGGTGTGTAAAGTGTCTTTCCACTTACTAATACAGGCGAGCCTCACCATTTGCAGGGGATATGTTCCTGCGATCCCTGCGAATGGCAAAATCCGCAAATAGGACACTGTGCTCATGAACGCGGTGCCCCTGGCGGCTGGGAGGGTGGGGAACGGCAATGGCGGAAGCCCAGCAGCAGGAAGCGCAGAGCTCCCAAGGAGCTCCGGTAAGTGTTTAAAGTGTATTTAAAATACAGGTTTGGCATTCGCAAATATTTGAAACCATGAATGCTGAACCTGCGAATACCGAGGGTATACCGAGGGTTTCCGGTAAGTACCGGACCAAGATTTAAAAAAAAAATTAGTGTCTAAATTTAGATTCCTTTGAGTCTTGGATTGAGCCACCTGTATAACTGGCCTTACTTGCAAAAATGCTGATCCAGTATATGGTATTTGGCCTCTTGTTAGGAAATAAATCAGCATTTTACCTGTATTTAGAATGTATAGCAAGGAAGAGCATCTAATTTAATCATACGATTCCCTCTTGTTTGTTGCACCTTCACAGGTCACATTCTTCATCTATCCTTAAGAGTACTACCCTTTTTTGGTTGTTTTTTTTTTTTTTTTTTGGGGTGAGAGGGAGAGGGGGGGAACCATCCACTGATCTTCCTGTGAGCTGGATGAGGAATGCCACCTTTCAGGTAGGGAAAAGATAGACATATGATTATATGCTTAAGAATTACTGAAAGATTGATGTTGGATACTAATCTCCTTAAAACATGAGAGACTTGTCAGGTACCCTTGTCAATTGCTTCTCTGTGGGCACATCTACACATGGCCATAAGGTGCCTTTGTTACTATGCCATCATTTAGTACTTCCTTTTAGTACTTTTGGAAGTACTAAATGATGGCACAGTAACAGCCCATACTGCGCCGTGCAGTTATTTTTGGCTGCTACGTCACTGTAGCAATAAGCTATAATGAAGAAGCACATTGCTACAGTGATGTAGCGGCGGCGTCAGAGTTTTTGCCAATGGATGCTATGGCACTGTAGCACATCGCTACAGTGCCATAGCATCTTGTATAGACATGCCCAGAGAGAGACAGTGAGGAAAGCCATGTCTGCTGTACCATTCCTAGATCTTCTGACTTCATAAAGTTTTCATGCCTGAAAAGTTTCCACATTTAGTTTAAAAGCTCTAATGATAAAATCCAAGCTGCATCTTCAAGACACCTTGTCTGGTGAATTGAATTTGAAGACGCAAAATGAAATTCAAGGGCCGTATGACAAGCTATTCCTGTAAAATCAGTTCTAAGTCTATTTCTGGTGGAATCAAATGTTGCTGTTTTATCTATGACTGCCTATTGCACAGATGTAGACAGACAGAAGTATTTGGTGCCATGTATTGTGATTATAGCAGAGTATTCATTTCTAATCCTTGACTATACTGCTTCAAAAGACACAAAACCAGGAAGGCCAGGAACACCCATATATGTTACTATGCTATCCAGGGCTCCACTTACTTGATTTCTCCAAGATTCAGACCCTTAATTTATTGCCAACAGCTTGCTCTCAGGCTTATACAGTACAGCATTTCTAACCAAAGACATCTGTGGGAGTGCTTGTTGCTCCTAGCAAAGCAGAGTGATTAATCCTTTTGCAGTTAAAATGTTTTCAAGAGCCATCCTCCTAATCTAGATTTTGGCAGTTTGATTTAAGGATGTAAAGACCTGTGGATCATAGAAAAAAAAATTAACTGATTTTAAGCCTTTCCCACCAGAAATAGACTTGTAGCTGATCTTACAGGAACAGGCTGTCATATGTCTGTCTGCCCTCTGCAACAGGCAGTGTGTAGTGACACTGTTTTAGATTTGAAACCTGCAATTTAGTCTCCAGTTCTTCCCTTGCTCCTGGGTTGAAACCCTGACCTTTACCAGACAGATTATTTCCCACAACATACCGACTCAATTCCACTGATTGCTGGAGAGGGGTAGGAATGGCGTAGTAGGGGGCTTAAAGCAGCCTTAATTCTTCCCCAGCTGCTCAGCCGCATGGAACAATCTGCAAAGGCTGTTCTCTCTTGCTTTTTGAGCTGTGAAGTGAGTTACGCAGACGGGACATTTTTAATATCCTTTAATTCTCTTGTGAGAGAACATAGAGCAGGTAATAATCTGGTCCTTAATCATTTATAAAGTATCCTCATAAAGCTGCAGGCCAAGCAGTGTAGAAGATTATCAGTAACATTCTGGAGCACAGCTGGAATGTGGCATTTAGTGTTCCATGAAATGGTAGCTTTGTATTAAGTGCTATAATGCCAGAAAGCCTGAGTGAAATTTGCATAGAAAAGGGCAATTGAAAATATTGTAATTGTTTTGGTAGTTCAGTGTTTCACTTACCGTCATAACAGTTTTGCTGTGACAATTTACTCTGACAGGGAATTTGACCGTGGGGACTTAAAAAATTTCCACTATAAGAATGCCCTGTTATTAGTAACATAATTATTAAAGGTACACAGAACATAAGAGCAGAGTTGTGGTAAAAGGACGTATAGTTAATTTTAGCAGACTGAAGCATAGGAAGTCAAAGACTTGAAAACTTGACACAGGATATTGCCAGAGCACAGCTGCCTAACTAGCATAGGTTGCCTGCTCTGACTAAGGAAACAAAAACTTTCTTCTTTAAAGCAACCACAGTCTAGCAAATAACTGAGGAACAGCAAGATAGCTATACTGCCATAAACGCTATGCTGCCATCACTCATATTGAATGTCCTCAGCTTTTTATGCATGCACAAATCAGGCACCTATTAATAAAACAAAGCTTTAAAAGGATTCAAAAATATTTTCAAAGTCATTTCCTTACCTTACTCAGTTTTATGAAAAATAGTAAAGTATAATACTAGTAAAGTAAAGTGGTAAGTTTCCTTTTTTTCCTGGAATTTATATAAGAAAAGAGGCAGAACAAAAATAACCTTTCCTCTAAAACAACACCGCAACAAGATTTTGAGGAGTATGAGATGGTGTATGACAATAACTGTGATAGAGAATATTTTAATAATAGTGTATATAGAAACATTTGTTTCAGACTGATATAAACCTACAAGTAAAATTGAGGGGGAGATTTTTGTTTTGTTTGTTTTTTTCATATATCACAAGAAAAATGATCCTCAAAATGGAAGAGGATTCCAGGTAACCCAAGAAATGCAAATTTAGCAACACTTTTCTATTGTAGTCTTTTGAACATAAGAAAAAATTTAAAGGTTAATTGTTGTGAATAGTCGCAAACATTAGTTGTGGACCAGCTAACCTGTGCTTGAAACCTGACAAATGCTGTCAGACTGGTAAAGCTATCATTTATTCTAGTAAGACCACAAACTAGATTTAGATCCCATTGTGCTTTACAAATACATGGCAAGAGACAGTCTCTGCCCCAAAGAGCTTACAACCTAAGAGACGAGACAAATAGAGAAAAGACAGGACTTCATGGCTAACTGTATGGCTCTCTGAGGCAGATAAGGGCTTATTTGGCACCTGTACCTCCTTCCAGCAGCCTCAGGGAACCAAGAGAAGATGCAAGTGGTAGAGATGCAAGCCTAAGAGAACCTCCCGGAGGCATTGTAAGCCATCATTTTATCCCCTTTTTCACAGCTGTACTAAAGAGTCCACAGAGGAAGCAAGGCTCCAGCCCCATAATATGGTACTGAAAATGAAAAGTGGATAAACACAATTCTAACAAACAGTGTGAACATTTGCATAGTTGGGATGCACAATTTGGCCAAGACTTTCAAAATTCAGCCATATGTTTTCTTTTTTTTTTTTGTAAGGACTGAAAACATTCTGGGGGAAAATCCATTCAAAGAACCTTACCTGCAATTGCCATTTACTCAAAAATCATCACCATTATCATTATCTACAGGTTTTTAATATCAGGAACATGAGAGCAGAAATACTCCCTTCATACCTAGCAATGCATATGCCTCTAAAGGTTCAGAGTTCAGGTATGGCTCAGATACAAATGTACAAAAACCTAGAAAATCTTGTGAGGACAGGTTCTTGTGGTAGTTTGCCACTTCTTTTTCTACACATAAAAATTAAAGGGAAGTAACAGCCAGCAGAATTTCTTAGACTTTAGAGCATCACAAAAATAAAGTGCCAAAATAATAGACCAATATTCAAGGGATTCTTGTTTTCTCCAAGTCCCTGGGTTCACCTACCCTCTCTAGCATTCCAGCTCTGTTTGCCCCTTCTTCCCCACCCTCTACCAGTCCCAATTAGAATTTGGAGACAGGGAGCGTGTCTACATGGGACGCGTTAATGCACATTAGCCTAATTTAAAGTGCATTCTACACATGCGTAGCCTTAATGCACATTAAAAATGGTGACATTAGGCTAATCACACTTAAATTTGATACCTGCAGATGTAGGCATCAAATTTAGGCATGATTAGTTAAGGTGTACTAATGCATGTGTAAACATGACCCGGCACTAATTTTAGTTCCGGGTCTGCCCAGCCACTAAGGGCACATCCCAGGGTTGCAGGGACTTGGAACTACCTGTGCCAAATGAACTAATTTTAGTGCTAAGTGCCTGCACGTGTAGACAACTGCCAAAAATTGTTTAGGCATTTTTACACGTCCTGTGTGATGCGGCACCAGGTGCTTTAATTAGCAAGGCATGCTGATTAAAAGTGCCCGTGCGTCACATGCATCAGCGTCCTTGTGCATCCCTGCACTGAAAATATGGTGACAGGGCAATTTGAACTACAGCTCAAACGTTTTATTTAAAAGCGTCCTGCCACGATTTTTTCAGGGACGCTGATATACTGTCAGAGTGTGTCAATTTCTGTGCTCAAGCAGACTTGATTTCCAGCACGTCAGAATAGGTTCCCCACATGTGTACAGGAGCCCATAATGCACATTAAATTTAGTTGTGCTTAAACACACACGTAGACGCGCCCAATTAAGTATATTTCAGGAACAACTTTGGAAAAAGAGAAAAACAGCAGAAGCGCAACATTTAGCTGGCACCTTCCTCAGTTTCGAACTAGCAGCCCCTTCTTGCATGTGAACAGCCCAAGAGCAGCCACTGATGTGAAGAAAGTAGATAATCCAACCAGCTTCAGTAGTCCTGGTATAGATGGCAAGTTTCTCTCCCAAAAGGTAGTAGTGATTGGCAGGGCTGGGACATCCTGGATGAGAGAAAAGTATTAGTACAGGATCTCCTTCTCCTGTGGGAAGGAGAGCATAATTTCAAACATGCTGCAGTAAAAACAGGCTGAATCCACTCTGGAGTCGCTGCTCTTTTACACAAAGGCCTATTTCATTTTGGCAACCTCTAACGCTCCCATTGCTTTTAATGTTTATCTCATTCCCTGCTGATGACTCAGTAAACATCCTGAACAGGAATTAAGGGACCTGCTTGAGAAAAGTAGGACAAGCTTGTTGGGACCACTCAACTATCTTACATTAACGTATTTCAAAAGAAATGGATCGTGAGCAGCTGTTTATATTTTCCAATCCTTGCTTCAGCAAATAGAAGAACTGGTTGAAAACAGGGTTGTTAGTTGTAGCTGTGTTGGTCTAAGGTCATAGGCAGGCAAGGTTCTTTGGGTAGATATGATATCTTTTATTAGACCAACTAAATAGTTGGGGAAAAGGTCTTTGCAAGCTTTCGTGCACAAGCACCCTTCTTCAGGCATTGGGAGACTCTGCTACTGTTCTGAGATCTCCAAGGTAGAAAGAAGCTAAAAGTGTGACAAGAGGTCTGTGAAAATGTAAACAGATAGAAGCTTGGAAGACAATGGGTAAAGATGGGAGGGGAGGTGGGGAAGAAGGGAAAAAAAGATTGCAGAAGCTCAGGCAGGTATCTAGTGAATCAGATGTCAGGGAGGTTGTAATATGTCATAAATCCATTTCATGATTTTTGGTATCCAGTAGATTTATGAAGTGAAGTTCATAGGCTCATCTACAAAAGGTGTTTTGTACATTCCCTTTGAGGACTGGAACTGAGTGATCAGAGAGGGAGTGATTGCCTTGTGAGAAGTGTACACCCACAGGTAATTGGATATTTTTGTCATTGATAGATTTTCAGTGTGCACTCATTCTGGTATGCAGCTGTTGTTTGGTCTCTCCTACATATATTCAATTAGGGCATTTAGTGCACTGGATGAGATATAACATTTCTGGAGGTGTGGGAATAAGATCCAGGAATGGTGATGGTTCTGTTGTGGGATGTAGTTATTGTGGGAGTGGTGGAAACATGTTGGCAAGTTTTGTATTTCTTGTCCTAGCATGATCTGGATCCATTTGGGTTGGTTGGGTCACAGAGAGTTCTAATCCTCAAAGGGAACTTACAAAACACCTTTCATAGAAGGGCCTACAAACTTCACTTCAGAAATCTAATATAAACATTGGATTTATGACACATTACAACTTGCCTGACATCTGATTCACCAGGTACCTGCCTGAGCTTACCATCTGCATTCTCCCCACTCCCCTTCCTCCCCCTCCCCTCCCATCTCTACCCATTGTCTTCCAAACAGGGCCGGCCCTCAATTTTTGGGGGCCCACTGCAAGATATAGTTTTGGGACCCCCTGATGCAAAGCCGCCAGCGGCATCAGGTGGGGAAGGGACGAGCGGCTGAAGAAACTGGTGGTGGTGGCGGCGCTGGTGGGTGGGGATGGCGAGCAGCTGGGAATGAAGCCAATGGCATCAATGCAGATTGCTGGCAGCCACCCCCGCCCTTGCTACAGCACTGCTTTGGAGTGTTTACAGCTGCAGGGGGCCCCTTGGCTGCAGGGCCCCCTGTGGCTGCAGGTTCCGCAGGGTAGGACGGGCTGACCCTGCTTCCAGATTTCTACCCATTTACATTTTCACAGACTTCTTGTCACACTTTTAGCTTCTTTTCTACCCTGGAGATCTCAGAACAACAGCAGAGCCTCCCAATGCCTGAAAAAGGATGCTTGTCCCCAAAAGCTTGCAAAGACCTTTTTTCCGACTATTTAGTTGATCTAATAAAAGAGATCACATCTACCCAAAGAACCTTGTCTGGTTGAAAATGGGACTTTTTAGTCATTTTTCCCTTGTTTTTCTCATCAGAATTTCAACAAAACATTTTATCTAAATTTCAAATAAATTTCACCCAAACCTATTAAAGATGGGGCTTTTCTGAACACAACCAAGCTTTAAAAGCTCATCAAATTAAAAGTAATGAGCACTGTCAGAGGTCTGTGAAGACATTAGTAGTCTTATCAAAGGAGGGGAAGTCTTTCCTGTGCCATTCCAATTAAATATTTAGACAGCTCCCCTTTGTGAGAGCCAACCACATACTTTTTACTTTCCAAAACTAAAATGACCAGCATCTGTTTTTCTACTCAGCAGAACAGCCAATGCATAATTGAGTAACACCTTACTTTACGTTATCAGTATCAAAGGCAGGGAGGGAAAAGCTTTCATAGTAACTAAAGGTAAACTTACAATCGATTCTGGTTCTGACTTCCAAATTTCACCTTCTGAGATTTCTCCCATAGAACACAGTATCTGAAAATAAACATCTCCTCTTAGTACCCTTCATTCCTTTAAAAAGCAAAACCGTTGACACTTTAAGCATTTGCTTAAACTAATACTGTTATAATCAAGATAAGATCCTATGTATTTTGACTCGAAAGAGAATCTGATATTTGTACATCATGTTCATGAGAGGGCCTGTTACTTATTGAGAATAATCACCCAACTGCAGGAAGGGATGGAAGAAAATAAAGGAATGGAGGAAACCTCATTAGCTCAGGAATGTCCTAATTATTGTGAGATTTAAACACTGCCTGAAATAAGCATATGCATAACCCTACTGAAAAATCCACATCTTCTTAAATTACTGATGAATTGAAGCCTGAATATGAACCAATAATCTGTGCGGGAAGCAGCCTGTAAAATTGATGCTAATGTTGTGATATCTGTTTCTTGTAACTGGCATGTGGAAAATAGGACAACTTACTTTTGAAAGCTTCCTTCTGATACAGAAGTAGGAAGAGGGTCTTGTGGGAAGGAGGAGACCTTACTGTTCAGGGCAGACCAAAGTGTTAAATGGGAAGTAGCTGCTAAAAATGTTACGGTCTGCTGGCAGGAAGCCAAACTACGATTATATGAAATACAAGCAGTCCTCGACTTGCAACATTTCGACTTAACAACGTTTGGCACTTACGTTTATAAATTGACACCCTGTTTCAACTTTATGATGTCAGTTTTGACTTTACAATGCTTGATCTGATGTGATGCCGCGCCAGTGAACAAGTTCGCTGCATCACTGATTTACCTGGAAAACATCTGTCCAAACTTCCTTGGACACTTTCTTTAAGAAAGCAGACAAGACTCCAGAAAAACCTGCAGCCAAGACTCCTGAGAAGACTCTAGTCAACCCTTCAAAAAGTCCAACCAAGAGCCCTTCAAAAAGTCCAGCAGTCACCTCAAAGAAGTCCTTCCAAATCCATATGATTGCTATTTACAATATAAATACAATAATGTAGCTATATTACTCATATATAATTGATTAAGCACAAAATTCTGGGGTATTTTTAGTGAGAATAGGGTACTGGGCCTTGGTTCAGGAATGAATCCCCCATTTATAACATTGTTTCTTATGAGAAAATTGGTTCCAAGTTACAACGTTTTGACTTAAAGATACAGTTTTCAGGAACCAATTGTGTCTTAAGTCCAAGGACTGCCTGTAGTCAAAGAGCATGACAGCAAAGATGCACATTTTTTTAAAGGTACTGGTTTCCAAACAAAAACATGGGGAGATTTTAACTGCTTTTTCCTGCTCCTGCCTTTTGGGCTAGGGACAGACGTTACACATAAGCCAGTTTAAGTGATCAGAAACTGGTTTAAACCTGTAACAGAATAGAAACTCAGTGCACTCAAACCAGATTCAAAATGACTGAAACTGGTTTGAGATAAACCTGATTGAATGTAGTATCAGACTTAACTGATTTAGGTCAAACTAGTTTACAGAACTTCTCTCCCAGAGCCATTCCAGGTTCAAATTAACTCACATTCCTCCAGCATCCCGGCATTTTGCAGCCTTAGGCTGGGCTGGGCTGTCTGCTCCAGAGAGCAGGGCGGGCCCCACCCCTTTGCTCCCTAGCTGGAGCAGTGAGGGCTGACTGACAAGGGAGTGGGGGAGGGGGGAGGAGTGGAATGCAGCCCAGTCTGCAGGAAGAGAGGGGGGACTGCCCCGCCATCCCAGCAAACCCCAGCTGGAGTCTGGGGTCAGGGTGAAAACACCTCTTTCCATGCTGAAACGTACTGCTAGCTGTGACTGTGAACCAGAAATCCTAGAGGCACCTAGAAACAGGAAGAGAAAGTGAAGAATAACCCTGCAGAGTCCTGCTGCTATGATTTTGGACTGCAAATCCCAGAGACCTCGGGGGCAGCAGGAAGAGGAAGCAAACACACAGCCCATATGACTATGTGCCAGAGAGGCATGCTCTAGCACTCTCCAGCTTCTGGCCTGAGCCACTGCAAGCATGTGGCTGCATTTCCTAAACCAAAAGTAAATGTCTACTTCTGTTTCTAACCTGCAAAGACTGAATCAATTCAGCTCCGGGCTTTTTGACTGCCTTGTAGAGTTAACATTGTTCAATATCTCCTGAAATGGGCTTTCATTTTTAGCCAGAATACAAGATGACTATCAGGTCCTGCCAGTTTGTATAGTTAAGAATGTCATTGGATTATAATTACTACTTAAAATTTATATCTTGCCCTACCCAGAAAGGCTCAGTGCAGCTTACAATAGAAGAAAAACAGTCCATGGGATAAGAAACAGACTCCCCTGTTTTGCCCAAATAATTTTATCCTAAATGCTTTACCTAGCTCCAGCTAAGACAGAGTTTAGCATTTCAGTTATTCTCTCCAAAACAGCTTTGAAGAACTGCATCTTATGTTTAACAAAGGAACATAATCATCCAAGATGCTTCTCCTTTACGTTGTATAAAAGTTGAAGACAGACCAACTAGCATGACTGATTTTTAGGATACCTTCCTCCCATAATACAAATCTCTCTCCAGTAGCTAAAGTAAACATCAGCTCTTTACTATGCTCTTGCTTGCTGTACCTTGTGCTAAGGCCTCTGGAAGGTCTGTTTTAACATTTTTCAATATTTTCAATATTTTTACATTTTTGTATGTAACAATGCATTTAGATTCTCTCCCACCATTGGGGTACCAGTTTTTCCCTTCATCTCATATGAAACGATTATGATATTTCTTTTGCTGATTGATATCTGCCCAGAACAACTGAACGTTCTTAAAAATATTTAGGAAAATGGCATTTGTAAGTGATCTGTATGTGCCTATTGATGCAAAACATTATCATTATTAAAAAGCAACATAAAGATTCTTGTTTGCTCCACAAGACTGTGACAGAATTGTCAGTCTTGAAAACAGACTTTTGTGCTGAGCTTATCAAAGCAATTTTATGTGGTTTACACATGTGATTCTCAGTGTTGCCATTTTTCGTGATTTTATTCAGAGGTGGCCGATATTTGGCACTTAACCATAACATCCCAGATCTTACAGACAAGTAGTATAATGGAAGCCTCAACTTTCAACTAAAAGAAAAATAAGTTTCTAGCCTTCATGTTTGCAGAGAAAAAGCTGGTAAAATGTAACGCATCCCAAGGACTCAAGAGAATCAAAAGGCAAATAAAAGATACTAATTTTAATGTAATCTTTTTTACAATAATCTCATGATTTGGGGAAACCCAACAACGATTTTTGAAAGCCTGGCATCAACCATACCAAATTCCCATTAAAATGTAATTCCTAGTTGGCCTCCAAACCTCTTCAGCAGCTTTGCAACTCAATTTGTTTTTTCCGCTTCAACTTGAATGCCCTGCCTCTTTAAAAGGTCAGTGTTCTTACCTCTCTAGCTGCTCTCTCTCCAGCCTGCACAGCCCCCTCCATGTATCCACTCCACTCTGTAGCTGTCTCCGTGCCAGCAAAGTAGATCCTGCCAACTGGCTGGCGAAGGATCCTTTCAAATGAACAAAGAATAGGTCATATCACCCTGATCAGGAAATGCAACTAATTTCCTTGGCTAAAGAACAGGAGAAGCACTTTAAACATCAACGAGCACTTAGAGATATTGGGGCAGTAGATTCTTTTGCAGTTCAGTCTTGCATTTCATCTCCTGTATCAGTCATTCTCCGATGCTCCTTATATTTTCTAAACAGTTTAAACTTGACTGCAATCCTGGTAATGCTGCTTAGGATTTGAATCTCATGTTCATGAAAGTACTATTGAAAAAAGCTAATTTATCTTGGGATTATAGAGAAGTAAAAATCAATCATCTCTGGCACTCTGAACTTCAAGCCATAGCCCTCATATTATTTACAAATAAACAGAAAGGGTTTTTCCCTGGCTCACATTACGATAGATCTAACATGTTATCAGTATGCATGCAGTAATCGGTAAGGCTTTAAGAAGCGAGGGTATAACATGGTCCTCAATTAGAATTTATTTACTGCTCTTAGAGAGCATCTACACATCTCCCTACAGCAGGGGTCGGCAACCCCCAGCATGCAAGCTGAGCATGGCACACGAGGTCATTCTGCTCGGCATGCCACCACCCGCCCCGGCTCTGGGTATCTGCTGCCAGCGACGGAGCCCCGGCTGCTCCCAGAAGGTGGCTAGGCAGCAGCTACAGAGAGCCGGAGCTGGCTGCAGCTGGGAGGCTGCAAACAGCTGCACCAGGCTCCAGAGCCCAGGCATGTGCACCTTGGAACGGGCAGTGGGGGAGAGGCCTGAGGCAGTGCAACCCCAGTCTCTCCCCTGCTCCCGGCACAGAGCTGGTGACTGGGCTCCAGACCCCAGTGCAGCTGTTTGTAGCCAGCCTGGGCTCTGGGCAGCTGCAGCAAGCAACAGGCAGGCTGCAAACAGCTGTGCCAGACTCCACAGCTCTGGCATCAGTTCCATGCTGGCGGCGACTGCGCACGCACCTCAGGGCAGACTGCGCTGCCCTGTTGTCTGCCCCGAGATGCGTGTGCAGTCACAGCCAGCACGGAGCTGATGCTGGAGTTGTGGAGTCTGGCGCAGCTGTTTGCAGCCTGCCTGTTGTTTGTTGCAGCTGCCCAAAGCCCAGGCTGGCTTCAAACAGCTGTGCCAGGCTCCAGAGCCCAGTCACCAGCTCTGTGCCAGGAGCGGGGTAGAGACCGGGGTTGCACTGCCTCAGGCCCCACCACTCGCTCCGAGGCGTGCATGCACGCGCCGGTACAGAGCTGATACCTGGGCTCCGGAGCCCAGCACAACTATTTGCAGCCACCCAGACGCAGCCAGC